>NW_026455759.1:0-3598 GCF_943734635.1 Anopheles cruzii | reverse complement strand
ACATGGGAATTGAATAAAGTCTGAATTGAATTGTGAACTACGACATGCCGACCGTGACAGGACACGGCCCGGTGAAACAGACTGCAGTGACACCGAATGGCAAAACGAGCCTTTATTACATCCACTCTCTGGCAGTGCTCGATCAAGTATTCGCTTTATGATCATAGTGGCCACAAAACGGCGCGTGCAACTCGGACCATCTTCCACCACTGGAAAGGAGTGAAAAACGAACGTGTGTGTGTATCGCGTGTCCACAGCCGTAAAGAGACAACTTCAACGGAGCTGTAATAACAGAGAATAAACCAACACCAGAGGATCAAAGCGTGAATCCAAGTGAAGGCTCGCGATGGATAAAATAAAATAATAAGATAATAAGACGATGAGATATCCAAGTTAAGGCTGTTCCGTGTTCTACGTAGCGCGTTAAATAATGTGTTAACTAATCGTGGTACAAATCGAAAACGTGAGATAGTCCACACCAGCCAATTCGTCTCACGCACACCCGCAAACCCCGAACCCACGCGATGTCTGGCGGCATTCTGGTTACGATGGACGACAACCGACGAAGACATCGCCGGTTGACCCGTCACCATTATCCAGCATCCAGCAACTCGAACAGCCACCGACCTCCGACCGACCAGTGAAAAAAGCCACGCGGTCCCGCCATCGCGAAACGAGTAGAGAAAAAACTGCCGTACCACGCACACCTTCGTATGCAGTAACCTACGCGCTGAAAATGGTGTACGTGAATGTGTCATTTATTCTTACGTACGCGAAAATAGGGTAACCATCGCTCAAGGGAACTTTTGCAAAGAGAAAAAAGTTAAATGTTCGCCACGTGGTGGCATAAACTGCTACTGAATTTGGAGAAGGAGATGCAGTACGCGAAGAAAAAAAAAAAAAAAAAACCCTACCATAGAACCCTAACTTTCTAACAATAAATCATATCATTATACCAGAAATTAATATTACATGGATAAAATAGAACAACAATTAAGTATTTTAAGTACGTTACTTAATAACCTTAAAAAGGCACCAAATAGAAAGTACCAATTACGAACATTAATCAAAAAACAGATAGAGAGTAGGAGGCTTTATAATACTATCGTAGAATCACTAAGTGGTGAAAATGAAAAAGAAAATGAGACATTTCTCGTAAAAACAAGAGAAACGTACGGGGAATTAAAAACACTTCTAGATAGTAAATTAGAGAGAAAACCACTTCTTTCATTGAAAACAGTTGCTAGCTGCGTGCAAAATATCTTACACCTTCAGAAAGTAACCAAACAAAAAAACACTGAGTCAAAAATGACTACCATTTTAGAAATAGTAAGGATTATTCCCGCGCTACTGCCGCAGTATAGCGGGGAAGGAGACAAATTAAACAGCACTATCGCTGCCCTCAAAGCCCTTAAAATCCTCATTAACGACACTAACCAGGAAGTAGCGGTCCAAGTGATACTTTCTCGGTTTGAAGGGAAGGCACGATCAGCAATCGGGGACAACCCGTTAAATATAGATGAGATAATTCATAAATTAAACGAAAAATGTAAAGTATCTATAGCCCCGGAAACGGTTGTAGCGAAACTTAATGCAACAAAGCAAAATGGCGAATTGGCTAAGTTCACAGAGACAATCGAGCAACTCACACTACAATTAGAACGAGCGTACATCGATGAAAATGTACCGGTTGAAACAGCAAGCAGAATGTCCGTCAAAGCAGGGGTGAAAGCGATAGCATCAGGAGTAAGGAACCACGAAACCAGCCTCCTTCTGAGGGCTGGACAATTCTCGACCCTGTCGGCGGCAATAGAAAAGGTCAGCGAAAACGATCAATTTAAACCCGAAACCGCCAACGTCCTCCATTCCCGTACCCAAGATTATAGAGGTAACGCAGGAAACACAAGATACCAAAACTAACCAGAATGAGACTAGATCTCGACGAATACAATTTTGAAATCCAACACATTAAAGGACAAGCGAACGTATGCGCGGATGCATTGTCCAGAATAAATATGAATTCAGAACAGCTTAAAGAAATTGCCGTTATGGTAGCACAAACTAGATCAATGACCAGCGCTTCTAAACCCGGAATGATCAACCGAGTTTACGAAGTCGTGAGTCCGGAAGAAACATATAAAGTGCAAAAACTATCGACTCATATACAAAAAAAAGGGAAACCATTCAATTTTAAATTACAAGGTGACGTCACCGAATCAAAAGAAAATTTTAAATGAGTCAACGATGACAATCTATCCACAAGAAAACTCGACACTAGAGTTGATGTTTTTAGGATTAGAAAATATGCTACGAGACTGCAGCCCTAAAGTAGCTATCGAAATTGGAGACCCCATATTTGAAATTTTTCCTTTAGCAACATTTAAAGCAGTAGGAGTGAAATCTTTGAAAAAAATAGAAATTCTTATTTACAATGCACCCCGCATACTTGAAAACAAAGACGAAATTCAGGAAATACTATTTAACAACCACGACACAAAAATAGCAGGACATCCAGGACAAGTAAAGATGTACAAAAAATTAAAATTATTTTACTACTGGAAAAACATGCGGAAAACAATCCGAACGTATATACAAAATTGCTCTCAATGCCAGCAAAACAAAACATTTAAAAATACAAGAGAACCCCTAACTAAGACTGACACACCACCCCAACCATTCCATACCGTTGCAATAGATACAGTTGGTCCGCTACCAATATCCGACAAAGGTAATAGGTATCTACTCACCTTCCAATGCGAGTTCAGTAAATACATAATACTAACTCCTATGGTTGACAAGAAAGCAACTACAATTGCCAAGCAGTTTGTGGAGAGTCTATTACTAATATATGGGCCAATAGAAAAAATTAAAACAGATCTCGGAACGGAATTCAAGAACGAAATTTTTCAAGAAGTTAACAAGTTTCTAAACATTAAACACAGTTTTTCAACGGCGTACCATCCACAAACAATGGGTATGCTCGAAAGAAACCACAAAACATTAAATGAATACCTAAGATCGTTCTTAAACGAATCAAGAAACGACTGGGACGAAATAGCCAAATATTATGCTTTCGCTTACAACACGTTACCTGGGACTGATATGATACACTCTCCATTTGAGTTAATATTCGGAAAACAATGTAGATTACCCGATGCTATCGAAAGCCACCCTTCACCAATCTATAACACGGAACAATATTATAAAGAACTAAAAAACAAACTTAGTAAAGCCTACGACATAGCAAAAGTATGCATTGAAAAATGTAAAACAAAACGAATCGAATATTATAATCTAAACAGCAAAGAATCAAAGGTGTCTATAGGAGACCTCGTTTGGTTAGAGAATAACGCACGCCATAAATTAGACAAATTGAGAACAGGGCCTTACAAAATTATTAAAATTAACACCCCAAACGTAACAATACAAAATACCCTTAAGATACAGGATGAGCAAAAAGTTCATATGAGCAGAATAAGAAAGTATAACGCCAAGCTTCCCGAAGGGGGAGGATGATTAACCCACTCCCGTTGGTTCCCTAAGGGGGAAGGTGTGGTGAGAGCCCATGCGTTTCGGCACTCACCGGAGGCTAGGCTAG
>NW_026455758.1:0-3598 GCF_943734635.1 Anopheles cruzii | reverse complement strand
AACCTCTAAATCGGAGTTCCGAGTTGATGTTTGGGCTTGGTGCACTCTGGTGGAACACTGGACCGATCCGAGGGCTTAACATTTTATCGTCCGGCGGCTCGAGTGTAAGCCTCGGATTATATCCGACCTCAAGTGCAGTGTGGTCATGAGGATTGCACGCATTCCCGCTATTGTGGTCGCAATCGATTTAGGTTAATAGCTTTGAATATTTTTTCGGTTTTCGATAGCATTAGGATTGGAATGAAAATTCAACAAATGCTTTTTATATTAAATGCTTTTGAAGAAATTTTAAATTATATCTTTCGATTATGTAGTTAAGTATAATTTTCTCCGCGATTTGAAATAAAGGAACGTAATAATTCTTTGTAATGTTTAAATGTTTCAGTAACTGAAACACGCGCTCTCAAAACGACGGACATTGTTCGTAACACACTCAAAATCAATACCAGATTGGCATCATTTACTAAATTGCAGTTAGTTTGGACGCTTGTAAATGCCAAACACAGAACACAGTCAATAAACACAGCAAAAGATCAGCATTGTGTGCAGTTCGCGTTGCAATATTCATGTACCGTTTTATGGCCCCGGCCCACGGTTTGAAGATTGGAGCGCTCCACACACAATTTTTTATGCCCTGCCCTTAGTTTTCCCTATTTGCACACTGTCTCTTTCGGTTGTTGCACACGGACACGCGGACATGGAGAGCATTTGTTTGTGGTTTTTATGCCGCTAGCCTGGTGTTCTTTGTTTTTTTTTTAATAAATTCAAATGCACTTTTTTGCTGTCGGCCAACTTTCCAGCCGGTCAGCGGAAAATGGTTGGCCCTTTATGTTGGGACCGACCGACAAGGGCGTGATGCATCGTCGTCGATGCATGATTTGCGTAAATGATTTTTGTTTTTACGATTGTAAGCCACCATCCGACCATTCCGATCGGAGTTGATGGAAAATGAGAAATTGTTTAACACGCGGATCGGGTCGGCAAAAAGTATGCACCCCCCATAAATGAGGGATGCTTTTCATAACGATACCGTTACCACCGCTGGGTTCGTGATGGCCAGCAGACCGTTGGGGTAGACCGATCGCTTTAATCCTTCCATCTGTCCGCTTGACGGGCGAAATTAATAAATTGGTCCGTGATTTTTATCCGTCGCGCTCGGTGCACGCGCGTCCCGCCCGGGATTTATTGTTTTATTTAATAGCCTTCGAACTCCGGACTTTCCGGCCGGTCCCGATTCCCGGGTGAACCACCGTAATCAATTATGCCGCTGATTTGAGGCGCTTAATCGTGAATCGTTCCGTGCAACCGGAAGCATTTGTTCACACCCCGCGAACCACGGCCGCGCGGTGCACATTATAATTGATTCGGATTATTAATTTTTAATGCGCCCCGTCCGATGCCGTGTGATGTGGGTTTCGGGTTGTCGGGAATATTGATACGCCACAGGCCGTCCCAGCGGCCACGGCGTGCGCTTAGGATAACCCGTTTTATGCGGACCACATTTACAAGTTAATCGGATTGTTACGTGTGGTCAACGTGTCATAAGCCCCGAGGAAGGTGAGCGTGTTAAAAAAGCACGGTCTGGCCGCGGTTGGTGTGCGACAATCGGTATGTTGTGTTTGCTAATTTCATCGACAAGGACGATCGATTTTAGCCGCGGATGCGATCATAAGCCATGTGCTTTGGTTCCGATAAATGCATTAATCACCATTCAAGGTTATGTGCACGGAAAATTCGAATGATTTAAGCATAACCAACAATGGTTTAGGTCAAACTAACCAAAATCTAATGATAATCTTTTGGCCCCGAATTTCACTCTCCACAATAATTGACCCGTGGTTCTTATCACAGAAGTGACCACCGTGACCTGAGCTGACCACGCAATTAACCTGCCACTAGTCTGACCGCTCAACAGCCCACAGGGTCGGTCCGGTTTTCAGGAAGGGCGAACCCTGCCGGTGCTGCATTAAAACGCATGACTCTCTTGCCGGGACAGCGAGAGCCCGCCACCGGGGACATTAAAATCGAATTATTTTCTCATTTTCGGTCTCATTCGATAATAATTACCGTGATTGTACTTCCGGGTCAGACGGTTGCAGTTCATGCAGCATCGTCATTCGGACAAAGAAATGGTTTCCGTACGAAAACATTCGACTCCAAAGGGAGGCCAAGGGTTTCCGGGGTCATCTATAAGCCACGCTAAAGTTATCTTACTTTTGACGAGAATTTCTCAATAAAGAAAATAATTTGAACACTAATTGAAATTAATTGTTTTAATGAATTTGGGCCATTTCTTGTAGTTCCCGCTTTGCATATAAATTCGGTATCTACGCGGTGGGTCATTTTCCTCTAGCATCACTTGGGCCCCACCGAAAGCTGTCAATTTTATTGGTCGCTTATGCTGCAACTCATAAACCAGCGACGGCGGCGGAACGGCGGGTCAGGGTTTTATTTGCACTCTGCCGGCTGACACCAAACCCACATCCCACCTATCATCGCTCCGGTCAGCGATGAGATGGTAAGATTTTTCACTTAACGACCGTGTTCAACATGACCACCTTCGCCGTGGCTTCTTGCCATCGTGTTCTCCCATCTTCGGATGCCATTACATAGCAACGTGCCCCGGCCGGTGGCGGTGGTCGGTGGTTCGCTCTAGTCGAAGTTGTTTAAATTTATGCTGTCTCATGGTGCCGGGTTCCCCACACTAATCCGCCCGTCCGCTGGGGGACTGGGGTTTCCGGTGGCACGACTCCGGCAGGTTACGCGCCTTAATCTTCACGCAGGCGGGGTCCAAATTGAAAGAGTGAAAGCCCCTGAAAGGCGAAGGACGATTTACGTTTTATGATGTGCGTTCGTGCGTTACACTTTCTACGCAGGGACAATCGAGAACGGCCGTCGGCGGACGGTGGCGATAGGAGAACAACAACGACCGTTAAACGGGCGGAGAAAATAAAGAAATGCAATAAAGCAATAGAACCATCCGGAGGTCCCGGGGTCGTGTGGTGGCTAAACTTTCTTCCCCATCGCGTCGCGGTGGGCCACCCAGTGACGAGTCATAAAATGGGATTTGCAGGGACACTGCGCAGCGGGAGTCCCGGCCGGGCACGGATCAGTGAGTGGCAATAAAAGTGGCTAGTAGCGGGCGCCTTAGTGGCACGTATTGTTTGATGTATATTTTTTTATTATTGAATTTTTCAACGACCACCCCAGGATGGGCCTGCGTGCGAACAGTTCGGGCGTTGATCCTTCCACTGGAAGGATAAATTATTCTTCGGTGTCAATTGAATGGTGCGGACGTGAGATAATCATGCCGGATTACTGTTGGAGTGTGTGGCTTCGACCCGGAAGTGGGACACTGGAGCACTTTGGTCAGAGAGAGAGGTCCTCGTAGAACGACGCGTTTCAGCGGTGCCGGAATGGACACCGAAGCGCGAATGTTAATTGCTTGCGGGATCGCCATTTTATTTGATTTATGCTCTGCGAACAAGAAGCCACCGCTATTGTTGTGGACCCTCCGGAACAAGTTCGCACATCTTTTTTACATCAGAATGTACTTTCTTCGGCTCCTCGCTCGGTAGGTTTATTTGGGGCGAAGAAG
>NW_026455757.1:0-3599 GCF_943734635.1 Anopheles cruzii | reverse complement strand
GATGCACATTATTCAGATGCGATTTGCAGTTTGTACACAAATAAGATGGACACTGTGCTAATGGCATCATCTGTGAATATATGACGAGCGTATTAACGCCGTGATTGGAAAAACCGCGCGGTGGTTCTGTTTGATACAACGCATTACCTGAACGCTGGTACATGAAAGGACTTTTTGAAAGAAGTATTTGCCGGAATCGTTGTTTACCACTGGCTCCAAAGCACAATCAGTCGACAGGCACATTCGACATGTACGCGTGACTCTAGAAAAAATGTGCTGTTATAACTATTTATGCTTGTTTGCTGACAACTTACTCGCTAGCAAATGTTCTTTTACGAGGATCTGGATCTGCCATTTTGACTACAACTGATTATTACGCAGAAAATCCTTCCGTTATTTGTTTACACAACAAATTTTCCTTGAAGCATGCATTTGACAATCGTTGAATTTTGACAGCTTCTGAGTGGCCCTGAAACTCAAACACGGTCAGTTGATGATCATGACTGTTGATGATAGCGGCGCTCAGCACTGGAAACACTCAATTTGATTGTTCGCGAAACATTTCAAATGAAAGCAGATGCGTTTTAAAATAAATAGAAAAACATGTTTGATCCTGATGAGAATTATTTGTGGATTTGCACATAGTTTTTATGTTATTTAATTTAATTACGCACGCGAGCATGTGGAAGACGAACGGATGCGGGAAAGGAAAAGGAATAGAAAAAAAGAGACAGCGAGGTCGAGCAAGCCGGGCGAAGCTGCTGCAGTCGGAAAATTTCTAAGTCCGGGAGTACTTTAGTTCTAAGTGCATGCGTATGGGAATGTGTGCGATTAGCACGGCGTGGGTAGATAGCAAAAAAAAGGACACATGAACGCATCCATTCTCCGCGTCGTTTGTATTTTCGCTAACAGAAGCGGCTTCAGTTTACTGTGTTTTTTTGTCGTTTTTATCGTCAAGCTGTGTTTTTTAAACGGGTATCTTCGTTTGCATATCGTGGTGTGGTGATAATGGAATTCTCCAGGAAATCAAACAACTGTGCGAGTGGCAGTTCAAAGCGAAACCTGAAGCAGAGCAAGGAAGATCTGCGAAACCAACTGTTTGGTATCGAACAAGACAACAGCCAAAGTGCACCGGGTCCTAACAACCGTCCACATCTAATTGATATGTCCCGGTTGCAGGATACCCTTGACAATGAAGGTGTAGAACGTCGTGATGAAAGTGAAGGTGGTTATGCTGAAAGTGAAGGTGGTTATGCTTGGTTATGTATTATGTTATGCTGACTCGAGTTCGGATGATGGCTCAAGTTCGGACGAAGAAACTGTTAGTGTACAGCAAAATATAGTTCAAGATGGTGTTTCCGTGCGTAAATCCATAAGGATTTGGGCGGTGCGCAGGAACATCAGCCAACGGCAGCTTCGGAGGTTGCTCCAAGTACTCCACGGACCGATTCCGTCGCTGCATTGCAACCGGCAACATTGTTCGAGATCGAAGGCGGCAGCTATTGGCTATTAGGTAAGTATTACTTGAGTGTAGTTAACTGTTGAATAGGCTTATGCTTTTTTTACATTGTAGAAATCCTCCTTCGCTATGCTTTCAATTCGTTGGACACTCCCCGTACCATCTCGTTAAATATCAACGTAGATGGTGTGCAGGTGTTCAACAAAGGAAAAAGCCAGATGTGGCCCATCCTGGCAAACGTCTACGAAGAGTCAAACCTGGCTGTCTTCTTAGTAGGCGTTTATTATGAATTGGAGAAGCCACGACGTGTGCAGTCTTTTCTGGACCGGTTTACGGACGAGTACGCGAGATTGATGGAAACAGGATGCATCATCAATGGACATTTGCTGACCATCAAACATCGTGCATTTATCTGCGATTCGCCAGCTCGAGCCTTTTGTACAGGTGAGTGTAGAATGTAAAATAATAAGAGTAAGGCTCGGCAATAATGATGCCTATTTTGTATTCGTTTTAGGAGTTGTATCGCATAATTCTATCCCGGGATGCATTAAATGCATTGCAGAGAAGCGACAAAATTTAGCAACAGGCACTACATAACAGGTCGAAGAAGCGGCACTCAGGACAGATGCGGCATTTAAAACGCTAACGGAGTATGTCGGTCACCACCGCGAAGGGCCAGTCTTAGTGGCAGGTTACGCAGAAGCTCATACGGTCTCGCCGTTAACGCAATTTAATATAGTCATGATTAATAGTTTTGTAACTAGTGATTTGTTGCACCTGCTTCATCATGGTGTGATGAATCACTTTTTAACTTATTTTATCAAAGGTAAAAGCGGTAGAACTAAGTGGCAGGACGCCCAAGTAGTTAGTTTAGATGATAGATTAGCAAAAGCAGTTTTACCCTGTGAGTGTAACAGACGAATACGGCCCCTTTCTTCAATGGCTCATTGGAAAGGGACCGAATTTGGCTCGTTTTTATATTACGCTGGTGTTGTCGTGATTAAAAATTATATACCTAAAATGATTTACTATTATTAAAATATTTGCATGTAGCTGTAAACATTTGTTCCAATGATATTTATAAAATCCATTTACCTTTAGCTAGACATTATTTTAAGAAGTTTGTAGAAGGTTATTATCATTAAACTAAAACAATTACCAGCAACATTCACTTATTAACACATGTGGCGGATGAAGTAGAGCGATTTGGACCCTTACCCGCAATATCAACATATCCCTTTGGAAAGATCTTAGCCCAGTTGAAACGTAAAATTAAATCCCGTAAAATTAAAGAAAAATTAAATCCGTCCCTTACAACAGTTAGCAAATAGAATTCAGGCACACGCCCTACGTAAGAATATAATTCCCAGAACCGTTAACACACTTGTCTAAATAGCAGCCATGTTACTGCACGAGCAGTACAGACGCGAGCGAGAGGCAGGAATAATTTGGGTACCGGGCGTATCACATCAGCCGAACGACAGAATAAAAGGCAAAGAAAAAGGGTTAAATTAATTGATCGCTTCGGGTTCGCCCAATCGTCTTGCGACCTTTTGAGCGAATCGATGCTTTCGACCTCAGACGGACAGGTTAGATACCTACTACCTGCCAATGGAGACTTCGGTGAAGATCCACCGACTAATAGTGATCCGACGGAGTGGTGCGAAGTAAGCCAATCTCCGGAGGGATATCGACCGTCGGATTCTACTCGGTCACGAGCCAAGGGTTCACCGCCTGTACACCGACTGTTAGTTCTGACGGAGTAGTGGCAACGCGCGGCGAAGGAAGCCAACATCCGTAGGGAACTTAGTCAGAAGGATCGAGGTTCAGGAGAAAAGAACTTAGTCTGAAGGTGTTCCGTAGCTAATAATCTCTGATTTATTCATGAAAATTTCGCTGCTTATATAGTAAGTTTTGGCCAACTCCGACTGCTTTCCGTTTCAGTGCGACATCTTAGTGTTTCTTTCGCCCTACCGTCCTAATTCTGTTGTTGCGCTGGGCTGGTCGGCAGATCGATCGCGCGGCGCATCGATGTATGGGCTGCGGGAACGCGCAATTTGCATTCTCAGCGCTTTTGTGGTGTGTCGCGATCGCGCGGCGCGTCGCCGCATGGGCCGAGAACGGCCAAATTGTATTGATT
>NW_026455756.1:0-3600 GCF_943734635.1 Anopheles cruzii | reverse complement strand
TGTTGAGGAAGGCGTGCGGTCGGCTTCTCGGACGCGGCCATCTTATTGTTTTTCCGTAACCGGAGTTGACACGGCTCGCTTCTCGTTGGCCCTCGGGTTAACCATTTTCGGCCGAAAACGAGATCTAACGCGAGTTCGTACTTCGAAATTATAACGGATTATAATTTCCTCTCTGGAGCCACCATTTGTAACGACGCGGCGTCGACAATCTTGGCCCGCAAAGATTGTCGGACGGGATTTTCGCGGTTAGCGACGACTAGAGCGGGTCTCGCGCTAAGGCGTTTGCCGGTGTCCGTATGGAAGCTAGCCGCGGGTGTGGGGAAAGTTGGATGTGATTGGGTATTGGAGTAGGGAAGTGGGTCTTGTTTCTTAATACCTTTCTCGGAGGATCTCGAGATCGGTGGCTAAGTCACGAGCGGGCGGTTACCTAGCTACGCAAAATAAGTGAACGAGGACACACGTTTAGGTTGCGTAAACTAATCTTGATAACATGAGACGAAGCTAGATTTACGTTTTAATTCGTATTTCTTTATTTTATTTTCTTGTTATACCTCGCCCTCGGACAATGGGCGAGGAGGCTTTCCCGTCGGTGGGCTAATGGAGCCTAATCCTAGTCTCGTGGTTTCCCCCAGTTCATCGCGGCCTTCCCCTCTTCGATTCTTTTTATTACATTTTACATCGCGTCGCAGAGGATCGACATCGCTTGTCGATTTCTGGCGCGGTCCACTGCCGATACCTCGTCTGGTATCGGCAGCAGATGTTCCGCGCACGTCCTGACGATGTCCAGAAGGACACGTCGGACCTCCCTTTCGTTTGGCGGAACGTATCCATACATACTCGCTGGGTACTGGCTTCAGGTTCTCCGTGCTTAATTTCAAGATATTCCCTAAAACCTCTAAAACGTCCTGGTCGCTCGAAGGAACGTATCCGTGCATCTTGCTGGCGAGTCGCTGGCTGGACGCAAGCGGGTGGCCGGGCGCGGGCAGTTCTGGGGTATTTACTTATTTATTTATTTGTTGGGTTTATAGCGGCACTTACCTGCCGTTCAAATTCCGATGAATTTAAAAATGACTCGTTACCCTTTTCCTTACTTACCGTAGGCCTCGGGTTTCTTGAGTCTCGCCCTCGATATCCTCGTTCGCCTTCTCGGGTGACGCGGGTCGGCGGTCCTCCTGGCGGATGAATCAACGATTCAGGAACGCGCACTTGGGCTGCTCCGGATACCAGCCGTGATCGATGTTGCATCGATAGTTGCACTTGCAATATGGTTATTAACCTTGTGGTTTGCTGCTTTTGTAGCTTGTTGCTCTCCTTGGAGCTTGGCAGATTTATTCTGCTTTTCCGTCTTAGCAATACCGGATTCCTTCCGGATTGCCGTGCCGATTGAACGGTCGCGGATGTGTTTGGAGTCGGCCGGTCACTTGTGTTTCCCAGTTCAATGATCCGTAGGACGACTGTAGCGGCGCGTCGTCGACAATCTTGGCCTGCGAAGGTGGGCCAAAGGGGAGTGTTGTCGCGTCGTCCGCACAAAAAAGAATTGTGAAAGGAGTGGGTGGATTGGGTATTGGAGTAGGGAAGTGGGTCTCGTTCCTTAATACCTTTCTCGGAGGATCTCGAGATCGGAAACTAAGTCGCGAGCGGCGGTTACCAAACTACGCACAAACACGAGGACACGTTTAGGAGGAGAGATTCTATTACGTATTTCAGCTAAGCGGCTGAGTTTATTTTATTTTCTTTTTGACGGAGAAGGGGCTACCGGATCTAGTCCCACTTCGCGACGCATTGCCAGTCTACCTTTGGCCTACTCTGTCCTACTTTATTGATGAGCTCGTACTGCTCATCAGCTAAGATTGCCATTGTAGCGGCGCGGCGTCGACAATCTTGGCCCGCGAAGGTGGGCCAAAGGTGAGTGTTGTCGCGTCGTCCGCACAAAAAGGAAGGGAGTGGGAAAGGAGTGGGTGGACAGGAGTTTTTCGCGGTTAGCGACGACTAGAGCGGGTCTCGCGCTAAGGCGTTCGCCGGTCTCCGTATGGAAGCTTGCCGCGGGTGTAGGGAAGGTTTGGGGTGATCGGATGTTGGAGTAGGGACGATGGGTCTCGTTCCTTAATCCCTTTCTCGGAGGATCTCGAGATCGGAAACTAAGTCGCGAGCGGCGGTTACCAAACTACGCACAAACACGAGGACACGTTTAGTTGCGTAAACTAATGCTGATAACTGACTGACGTTTATTCTAAGGTTTCTTAGGATTATATAGTGTTACATGGTTTGGTTTTAGCCAATCAGAAAGGCCGTTCTATTTTCTCGTGCATCGCGGGTTTTAGATAGTCACTTTCTTACGAGTGAAAGAGTCGAATATTGTTTCCCTGATCTGTTCTTGACCTGTTCGATGCTTGAGTTTGTAACGGTTTTTCTCAGGCTTCTAGCGTCCTTTTTTAGGGTCCTTTTCCTGGGAACTGTCCTGAAGTTAAGTTTATGATCGGGCTGGTTTCCCTGCACTTGACTCATATTTCGGGTACGTCGCTGATCCTGCGCGCGTACATGTTCTCTAGGATTTTCCTTACTCCTGCCTTCGTAATTGACCCGTATTTCAAGTGCGTCGCTGATTCTACGCGCATGGTGCATGTTCTCTGCGATCCTTCTATTCCTGCTTTCGTGTTACAAGTGTTTCCAGGTTCGCGTCTAAGCATGCCTTACATGTAAATTCCTGCTCTGGCGACATCTGTTTAACATTACATTCCAGTAAAGTCATGTTCCGAATTTTCCTGGCGGACATTTATAGTTACGTTATTTATGGTTTTTCTACGGGATGAGAACGATACGCGTTCCCATTTCCCACGGGCTAATTCTTAAGATGGAAATGAATGCTGCGTTCGCAACATACTCCCTCCGGTAAAACGATGTTCAAACGTTTTACCACCTGAACGCTATTATCCCTTTGTTTCTCTTTAGATTCTACGCAGACGAAGGACGAACTGCTATTTTAAATATTGTAATTTGTTTATTTTCTCTTTAATTGCATGTGAGGGTGACGGACGACGTCTAGTGTTTTCTCCAGTCATTGCTGGTTATTCTATAAGCCGAGAAACGGCAACACACGCTCCTTAATGTATATGCGTTACTTTCGAGTATTTAAAGAAAATCATGAAAGGGAGAGATTATACTTCGTACTTCAGCTAAGCGGCTGAGTTGTTTATTTATTCTTTTCTTGTTATACCGAGAAGGGGCTACCGGACCTAGTCCCATTTGGCGACGCATTGCCAGTCTACCCTAGGCCTACTCTGCCCTACTCTGTTGATGAGCTCGTATTGCTCATCCGCTAATATCGCCATCATTTGGCGATTCTTTATTGCGCCTCGGCGCCACCCTTCGTAGGCAGCCAATACCTCGGCCGGTATTGGCTGCGCGTAGTGGGCGCTCAGCCTCACTACCTCGGCGAGGACATCGCAAATGTCCTCGTCCTTTACGTAGATGTGGCCGTACATTTCGGCGAGTCGCTGGCTGGCTGGCTTTGCGGCTGGCTGGCTGGCTTCGTGGCTGGCGGGGCTGGCTTCGTGGCTGGCGGGGCTGGCTTCGCGGCTGGCGGGGCTGGCTTCGCGGCGG
>NW_026455755.1:0-3600 GCF_943734635.1 Anopheles cruzii | reverse complement strand
TGTTGAGGAAGGCGTGCGGTCGGCTTCTCGGACGCGGCCATCTTATTGTTTTTCCGTAACCGGAGTTGACACGGCTCGCTTCTCGTTGGCCCTCGGGTTAACCATTTTCGGCCGAAAACGAGATCTAACGCGAGTTCGTACTTCGAAATTATAACGGATTATAATTTCCTCTCTGGAGCCACCATTTGTAACGACGCGGCGTCGACAATCTTGGCCCGCAAAGATTGTCGGACGGGATTTTCGCGGTTAGCGACGACTAGAGCGGGTCTCGCGCTAAGGCGTTTGCCGGTGTCCGTATGGAAGCTAGCCGCGGGTGTGGGGAAAGTTGGATGTGATTGGGTATTGGAGTAGGGAAGTGGGTCTTGTTTCTTAATACCTTTCTCGGAGGATCTCGAGATCGGTGGCTAAGTCACGAGCGGGCGGTTACCTAGCTACGCAAAATAAGTGAACGAGGACACACGTTTAGGTTGCGTAAACTAATCTTGATAACATGAGACGAAGCTAGATTTACGTTTTAATTCGTATTTCTTTATTTTATTTTCTTGTTATACCTCGCCCTCGGACAATGGGCGAGGAGGCTTTCCCGTCGGTGGGCTAATGGAGCCTAATCCTAGTCTCGTGGTTTCCCCCAGTTCATCGCGGCCTTCCCCTCTTCGATTCTTTTTATTACATTTTACATCGCGTCGCAGAGGATCGACATCGCTTGTCGATTTCTGGCGCGGTCCACTGCCGATACCTCGTCTGGTATCGGCAGCAGATGTTCCGCGCACGTCCTGACGATGTCCAGAAGGACACGTCGGACCTCCCTTTCGTTTGGCGGAACGTATCCATACATACTCGCTGGGTACTGGCTTCAGGTTCTCCGTGCTTAATTTCAAGATATTCCCTAAAACCTCTAAAACGTCCTGGTCGCTCGAAGGAACGTATCCGTGCATCTTGCTGGCGAGTCGCTGGCTGGACGCAAGCGGGTGGCCGGGCGCGGGCAGTTCTGGGGTATTTACTTATTTATTTATTTGTTGGGTTTATAGCGGCACTTACCTGCCGTTCAAATTCCGATGAATTTAAAAATGACTCGTTACCCTTTTCCTTACTTACCGTAGGCCTCGGGTTTCTTGAGTCTCGCCCTCGATATCCTCGTTCGCCTTCTCGGGTGACGCGGGTCGGCGGTCCTCCTGGCGGATGAATCAACGATTCAGGAACGCGCACTTGGGCTGCTCCGGATACCAGCCGTGATCGATGTTGCATCGATAGTTGCACTTGCAATATGGTTATTAACCTTGTGGTTTGCTGCTTTTGTAGCTTGTTGCTCTCCTTGGAGCTTGGCAGATTTATTCTGCTTTTCCGTCTTAGCAATACCGGATTCCTTCCGGATTGCCGTGCCGATTGAACGGTCGCGGATGTGTTTGGAGTCGGCCGGTCACTTGTGTTTCCCAGTTCAATGATCCGTAGGACGACTGTAGCGGCGCGTCGTCGACAATCTTGGCCTGCGAAGGTGGGCCAAAGGGGAGTGTTGTCGCGTCGTCCGCACAAAAAAGAATTGTGAAAGGAGTGGGTGGATTGGGTATTGGAGTAGGGAAGTGGGTCTCGTTCCTTAATACCTTTCTCGGAGGATCTCGAGATCGGAAACTAAGTCGCGAGCGGCGGTTACCAAACTACGCACAAACACGAGGACACGTTTAGGAGGAGAGATTCTATTACGTATTTCAGCTAAGCGGCTGAGTTTATTTTATTTTCTTTTTGACGGAGAAGGGGCTACCGGATCTAGTCCCACTTCGCGACGCATTGCCAGTCTACCTTTGGCCTACTCTGTCCTACTTTATTGATGAGCTCGTACTGCTCATCAGCTAAGATTGCCATTGTAGCGGCGCGGCGTCGACAATCTTGGCCCGCGAAGGTGGGCCAAAGGTGAGTGTTGTCGCGTCGTCCGCACAAAAAGGAAGGGAGTGGGAAAGGAGTGGGTGGACAGGAGTTTTTCGCGGTTAGCGACGACTAGAGCGGGTCTCGCGCTAAGGCGTTCGCCGGTCTCCGTATGGAAGCTTGCCGCGGGTGTAGGGAAGGTTTGGGGTGATCGGATGTTGGAGTAGGGACGATGGGTCTCGTTCCTTAATCCCTTTCTCGGAGGATCTCGAGATCGGAAACTAAGTCGCGAGCGGCGGTTACCAAACTACGCACAAACACGAGGACACGTTTAGTTGCGTAAACTAATGCTGATAACTGACTGACGTTTATTCTAAGGTTTCTTAGGATTATATAGTGTTACATGGTTTGGTTTTAGCCAATCAGAAAGGCCGTTCTATTTTCTCGTGCATCGCGGGTTTTAGATAGTCACTTTCTTACGAGTGAAAGAGTCGAATATTGTTTCCCTGATCTGTTCTTGACCTGTTCGATGCTTGAGTTTGTAACGGTTTTTCTCAGGCTTCTAGCGTCCTTTTTTAGGGTCCTTTTCCTGGGAACTGTCCTGAAGTTAAGTTTATGATCGGGCTGGTTTCCCTGCACTTGACTCATATTTCGGGTACGTCGCTGATCCTGCGCGCGTACATGTTCTCTAGGATTTTCCTTACTCCTGCCTTCGTAATTGACCCGTATTTCAAGTGCGTCGCTGATTCTACGCGCATGGTGCATGTTCTCTGCGATCCTTCTATTCCTGCTTTCGTGTTACAAGTGTTTCCAGGTTCGCGTCTAAGCATGCCTTACATGTAAATTCCTGCTCTGGCGACATCTGTTTAACATTACATTCCAGTAAAGTCATGTTCCGAATTTTCCTGGCGGACATTTATAGTTACGTTATTTATGGTTTTTCTACGGGATGAGAACGATACGCGTTCCCATTTCCCACGGGCTAATTCTTAAGATGGAAATGAATGCTGCGTTCGCAACATACTCCCTCCGGTAAAACGATGTTCAAACGTTTTACCACCTGAACGCTATTATCCCTTTGTTTCTCTTTAGATTCTACGCAGACGAAGGACGAACTGCTATTTTAAATATTGTAATTTGTTTATTTTCTCTTTAATTGCATGTGAGGGTGACGGACGACGTCTAGTGTTTTCTCCAGTCATTGCTGGTTATTCTATAAGCCGAGAAACGGCAACACACGCTCCTTAATGTATATGCGTTACTTTCGAGTATTTAAAGAAAATCATGAAAGGGAGAGATTATACTTCGTACTTCAGCTAAGCGGCTGAGTTGTTTATTTATTCTTTTCTTGTTATACCGAGAAGGGGCTACCGGACCTAGTCCCATTTGGCGACGCATTGCCAGTCTACCCTAGGCCTACTCTGCCCTACTCTGTTGATGAGCTCGTATTGCTCATCCGCTAATATCGCCATCATTTGGCGATTCTTTATTGCGCCTCGGCGCCACCCTTCGTAGGCAGCCAATACCTCGGCCGGTATTGGCTGCGCGTAGTGGGCGCTCAGCCTCACTACCTCGGCGAGGACATCGCAAATGTCCTCGTCCTTTACGTAGATGTGGCCGTACATTTCGGCGAGTCGCTGGCTGGCTGGCTTTGCGGCTGGCTGGCTGGCTTCGTGGCTGGCGGGGCTGGCTTCGTGGCTGGCGGGGCTGGCTTCGCGGCTGGCGGGGCTGGCTTCGCGGCGG
>NW_026455754.1:0-3600 GCF_943734635.1 Anopheles cruzii | reverse complement strand
ATTAATCACCGACCACGCGAAACCTGCTGTCTGCAATTATTCAACAGGTTATGGGCCCAGACCCACGTGGAGAAAAGTGTGAAAAGTGTAGTATCAGTATCAGTATCAAAAGTAAAAGTGTTGAGTGAGTTGTTATAAACCCAGAATGGGAAGCGACATAACATTCGCCAAGTTGAACGGCCGGGGTAATTTCCCAGAATGGGAAAAGAATATGCTGGCGTTCTTGCGGACGCGCGATTTATATCTGTGCGTGCAACCAGCCCCCGCTACAGAAACAGACGCTGGCAAGCTCTCGCGAGCTGTTGGGTGGCTGTTCCTGGCTTGCGAAAGTCACATTACACACCACTTTGGTAAAGACGATACGGCACTGCAGATCTGGCAAGGATTGCGAAAAGTCTTCGCAGAATCAGGCCAGAGCTTGCATCTGCAAGCAGTGATGACGCTTTCGCACACTTATCGCGAGGAATGTGAATCGAACGAGGAGTATATCGGCAAAATGTTGGAAGCGTGGAGACGCTGTACTGAGGTCGGTATACATTTCGAGGACAATATTGTGGCACTATTCATCATCGGTAATCTGGGAACTCAGTATGAGGCATTCCGTCAAAGTTTGATTGGAAGCGGCCAGAAGATTACAGTTGAAAGAGTCAACGCAGGACTCCTTGAGATGACAACGCCGGTTAAAAAGGAAAGTAACGCGGCATTCTCAAGTTTGCACAGTATGAAGGGACATAGAAAACCCAGTGTGGCTAACAATCAGAAGAAAGATCTTAGCCGGGTAAAATGCTTCATGTGCGGCCAGAATGGTCATTATAGAAACCAGTGCACCAATTCCAGCGAACAGAGAGACAAAGCCCTGCCAATATTCCCGGAAGCCAAAACAGCGATAGCGTTCAAGGCTGCAGTTGGGGATAGCAAGACAATAGAATGGCACCTGGATAGCGGCGCGTCGCGGCACATGACTTCCGAGCTGGAAATTCTGAGAAACGTTCAGCGCACCGACGGATTGACAGTCACAATTGCCGATAACCGAATTATAAACGCCAAATGCATGGGTACAGCCAATTTAAGTTTCGCAGGAAGGCAAATTACGCTGAAAAATGTGTTGTATGTTCCGGATCTTAACTTTTCGCTCATTTCGCTCGACCAGGTATCTCGCTCAGGCTATAGAGTGGTGATAGAAAATGGCATTTGCCGATTTCTCGGAAAGCAAAATGAAGCAGTCATCGATGCGACATCAACAGGAGGCATTTTTAAAATTGTAACGGGCTACGAGAAATGTTTGTTTGCCAGAGACTCAGAGTTAATGGAGCGGCATAGACAATTGAGACCCAATAAGGCCGAGAGTGACGAATTAAAAACATCTGGCAACACATTGTTCGCGTTAACGGCAGCAACGGGCAGAAACGATTATTTGGGGAAGCAGAGCAAAGTCGACCACGACCAGAACTATCGGGCAAGGCTGAAGCATGTACATTCCTGCCAGAGCATTCTCGAGTACGAGAAGGGAGCAAATAGTGACAAGGCGAAGCAGGGAGGCTCATTGAGATCGATGGATAGTCCCTCGAAGGAAGATATGAGCGAGGTCATCGAGTCAGCGAGGTCGAGGAAGAGGTCATTCATTGATCATCGATCGGACGATCTGAAAGGTGTCAACCAGAAACCCTTTGTACAGATTGGTACAAGCGACGACCTTAAGAAGAAGGATCGAAGGGAGGATGAATCTTCATCATCGTCACGCAGGCGCAGAGAACGGAAGCGGCGCGATCGTAAGAAGCTTCGAGCATCGATAGCGCAGTTAGCGATGGTAGACGCCATAGGGGCGCGCGTGGAGCTGCAGGACAAAGACAAGGTCACGAAGTCGCAGCAGGAAACGGAAATCATCACGCAGCAGGTGGACGATGCCGAACAGAAGGCTTCGGCGGCCATCAAGAGAACCAGCAATCTAGAGAGTCAACTGACCGAACCGCAGCAGTTGCTGAAGAAGGAAACGCGTCAGAAGTTGGCCCTTAGCTCAAAGCTGTGCCAGATCGAGTCCCAGAAGGAGGCGCTCATGGAGCAGCCTGAGAAGGACGAGGAGGCCAAGAAGAGCTACGAGAAGAAGCTGACCGAGCTGAATGTCATGATTCAGGACATGCAGAAACGCTCCGAGGAAGAGTCACACGTGGCTAAGGAGCTGGTAGAGTCGAAGAGAAAGATGGTCGAGGACATCGAGACGATGAAGCGTCAGATCCAGGAGCTTCAGGTTGCTAACGATCGGCTGATCAAGGGCAAGAAGAAAATCCAGTCGGAGCTGGAGGACGCGAACATCGAGCTGGAAATCCAGCGCACCAAGGTGTTGGAGCTGGAGAAGAAGCAGAAAAACTTCGACAATGTGTTGGCCGAGCAGAAGGTCATCAGCGAGCAGCACGACCAGCAGCGGGACGTGGCCGAGCGGGAGGCACGCGAAACGGAATCGATAGTGTGGAAGGCACGCAGCGAATCGAGCAACGGCACCGTGCAGAAAACGCTGGACGATCAGACCGATCGGGAAAAACAGTTCGAGAAAACGGCACGTCAGTTATTGCAGTTGCAGAAATTGTGCCGTACTCTGCTGACGGAGCGGACCACCCACCTGGCGGCACTGAAGGAAGCGAACGTTGTCCTACCGTCAGCGGCAGCCAAGGATTTAGGTACGGCTCGTACCTGTGTGGGATTGACGATTGAATATGGAGAGGACACCATAAGCATAAATCAAAGTATGTATGCTAAGGAGATATTAAAACGGTTCGGTATGGAGAACTGCAAGTCCGTATCATCTCCATGTGATGTTTCGCAAAAACTTACGACTGAATCAGACAACGAGGTAATCGATGTGCCTTATCATGAAGCTGTAGGAGCATTGCTGTTTTTGGTGCAGGGCACGAGGCCCGATTTAGCCTACGCAGTTAGCAACGTCAGCCGGTTCAACGATAAGTATCACAATAACCATTGGATTGCAGTTAAACGAATTTTGCGTTATTTGAAGGGTACAACCGATTATCGAATCGAATACAATCGCGGATCCGGACAGCCCATGTATGGATATGTTGACGCAGACTGGGCAGGAGAACGAGATGAGTGTCGTTCATACTCCGGGTACGTGTTCAAGTTGGCTGGAGGAGCGATCTCCTGGTCGAGCAAAAGGCAGACATCAGTTGCTGTTTCGAGTACGGAGGCAGAATACATCGCTATGTCTCACGCTGCGAAGGAGGCAATTTGGTTGGTCCGTTTCATCAGGCAGTTCGGTGAACAGAGCAGCATCAATTTGCGATGCGACAATCAGAGTGCCATAGTAATGTCCGGCAGAGATGCGTACAGTTCCCGTACGAAGCATATCGACGTCAGTATTCACTTCATACGTGAACATGTATTGAGTGGACTCATCACTCTTGATTACGTGCCGTCTGCTGAAAACATCGCTGATTGTCTGACCAAGGGAGTTTGTGGAAATAAGATTAAACTTAGTTGCAAGGGTTTCGGTATAGCCTAAGCGCTCCCTAACGGTTTACTACATTTTTGGCCCGAGTTGGGGTGTTGAAAATTGCGTTCCTGCAATGTAGTAGTTCCGGCAGCACTGCC
>NW_026455753.1:0-3601 GCF_943734635.1 Anopheles cruzii | reverse complement strand
ATTAATTTCCGACCTCGCGAAACCTGCTGTCTGCAATTATTCAACAGGTTATGGGCCCAGACCCACGTGGAGTAAAAGTGTGAAAAGCGTAGTATCAGTATCAGTATCAAAAGTAAAAGTGTTGAGTGAGTTGTTATAAACCCAGAATGGGAAGCGACATAACATTCGCCAAGTTGAACGGCCGGGGTAATTTCCCAGAATGGGAAAAGAATATGCTGGCGTTCTTGCGGACGCGCGATTTATATCTGTGCGTGCAACCAGCCCCCGCCACAGAAACAGACGCTGGCAAGCTCTCGCGAGCTGTCGGGTGGCTGTTCCTGGCTTGCGAAAGTCACATTACACACCACTTTGGTAAAGACGATACGGCACTGCAGATCTGGCAAGGATTGCGAAAAGTCTTCGCAGAATCAGGCCAGAGCTTGCATCTGCAAGCAGTGATGACGCTTTCGCACACTTATCGCGAGGAATGTGAATCGAACGAGGAGTATATCGGCAAAATGTTGGAAGCGTGGAGACGCTGTACTGAGGTCGGTATACATTTCGAGGACAATATTGTGGCACTATTCATCATCGGTAATCTGGGAACTCAGTATGAGGCATTCCGTCAAAGTTTGATTGGAAGCGGCCAGAAGATTACAGTTGAAAGAGTCAACGCAGGACTCCTTGAGATGACAACGCCGGTTAAAAAGGAAAGTAACGCGGCGTTCTCAAGTTTGCACAGTATGAAGGGACATAGAAAACCCAGTGTGGCTAACAATCAGAAGAAAGATCTTAGCCGGGTAAAATGCTTCAAGTGCGGCCAGAATGGTCATTATAGAAACCAGTGCACCAATTCCAGCGAACAGAGAGACAAAGCCCTGCCAATATTCCCGGAAGCCAAAACAGCGATAGCGTTCAAGGCTGCAGTTGGGGATAGCAAGACAATAGAATGGCACCTGGATAGCGGCGCGTCGCGGCACATGACTTCCGAGCTGGAAATTCTGAGAAACGTTCAGCGCACCGACGGATTGACAGTCACAATTGCCGATAACCGAATATTAAACGCCAAATGCATGGGTACAGCCAATTTAGGTTTCGCAGGAAGGCAACTTACGCTGAAAAATGTGTTGTATGTTCCGGATCTTAACTTTTCGCTCATTTCGCTCGACCAGGTATCTCGCTCAGGCTATAGAGTGGTGATAGAAAATGGCATTTGCCGATTTCTCGGAAAGCAAAATGAAGCAATCATTGATGCGACATCAACAGGAGGCATTTTTAAAATTGTAACGGGCTACGAGAAATGTTTGTTTGCCAGAGACTCAGAGTTAATGGAGCGGCATAGACAATTGAGACCCAATAAGGCCGAGAGTGACGAATTAAAAACATGTGGCAACACATTGTTCGCGTTAACGGCAGCAACGGGCAGAAACGATTATTTGCGGAAGCAGAGCAAAATCGACCACGACCAGAACTATCGGGAAAGGCTGAAGCATGTACATTCCTGCCAGAGCATTCTCGAGTACGAGAAAGGAGCAAATAGTGACAAGGCGAAGCAGGGAGGCTCATTGAGATCGATGGATAGTCCCTCGAAGGAAGATATGAGCGAGGTCATTAAGTCAGCGAGGTCGAGGAAGAGGTCATTCATCGATCATCGATCGGACGGTCTAAAAGGTGTCAACCAGGAACCCTTTGTACAGATTGGTACAAGCGACGACCTTACGAAGAAGGATCGAAGGGAGGATGAATCTTCATCATCGTCACGCAGGCGCAGAGAACGGAAGCGGCGCGATCGTGAGAAGCTTCGAGCATCGATAGCGCAGTTAGCGATGGTAGACGCCATACGGGCGCGCGTGGAGCTGCAGGACAAAGACAAGGTCACGAAGTCGCAGCAGGAAACGGAAATCATCTCGCAGCAGGTGGACGATGCCGAACAGAAAGCTTCGGCGGCCATCAAGAGAACCAGCAATCTAGAGAGTCAACTGACCGAACCGCAGCAGTTGCTGAAGAAGGAAACGCGTCAGAAGTTGGCCCTTAGCTCAAAGCTGTGCCAGATCGAGTCCCAGAAGGCGGCGCTCATGGAGCAGCCTGAGAAGGACGAGGAGGCCAAGAAGAGCTACGAGAAGAAGCTGACCGAGCTGAATGTCATGATTCAGGACAAGCAGAAATGCTCCGAGGAAGAGTCACACGTGGCTAAGGAGCTGGTAGAGTCGAAGAGAAAGATGGTCGAGGACATCGAGACGATGAAGCGTCAGATCCAGGAGCTTCAGGTTGCTAACGATCGGCTGATCAAGGGCAAGAAGAAAATCCAGTCGGAGCTGGAGGACGCGAACATTGAGCTGGAAATCCAGCGCACCAAGGTGTTGGAGCTGGAGAAGAAGCAGAAAAACTTCGACAATGTGTTGGCCGAGCAGAAGGTCATCAGCGAGCAGCACGACCAGCAGCGGGACGCGGCCGAGCGGGAGGCACGCGAAACGGAATCGATAGTGTGGAAGGCACGCAGCGAATCGAGCAACGGCACCGTGCAGAAAACGCTGGACGATCAGACCGATCGGGAAAAACAGTTCGAGAAAACGGCACGTCAGTTATTGCAGTTGCAGAAATTGTGCCGTACTCTGCTGACGGAGCGGACCACCCATCTGGCGGCACTGAAGGAAGCGAACGTTGTCCTACCGTCAGCGGCAGCCAAGGATTTAGGTACGGCTCGTACCTGTGTGGGATTGACGATTGAATATGGAGAGGACACCATAAGCATAAATCAAAGTATGTATGCTAAGGAGATATTAAAACGATTCGGTATGGAGAACTGCAAGTCCGTATCATCTCCATGTGATGTTTCGCAAAAACTTACGACTGAATCAGACAACGAGGTAATCGATGTGCCTTATCGTGAAGCTGTAGGAGCATTGCTGTTTTTGGTGCAGGGCACGAGGCCCGATTTAGCCTACGCAGTTAGCAACGTCAGCCGTTTCAACGATAAGTATCACAATAACCATTGGATTGCAGTTAAACGAATTTTGCGTTATTTGAAGGGTACAACCGATTATCGAATCGAATACAATCGCGGATCCGGACAGCCCATGTATGGATATGTTGACGCAGACTGGGCAGGAGAACGAGATGAGTGTCGTTCATACTCCGGGTACGTGTTCAAGTTGGCTGGAGGAGCGATCTCCTGGTCGAGCAAAAGGCAGACATCAGTTGCTGTTTCGAGTATGGAGGCAGAATACATCGCTATGTCTCACGCTGCGAAGGAGGCAATTTGGTTGGTCCGTTTCATCAGGCAGTTCGGTGAACAGAGCAGCATCAATTTGCGATGCGACAATCAGAGTGCCATAGTAATGTCCGGTAGAGATGCGTACAGTTCCCGTACGAAGCATATCGACGTCAGTATTCACTTCATACGTGAACATGTATTGAGTGGACTCATCACTCTTGATTACGTGCCGTCTGCTGAAATCATCGCTGATTGTCTGACCAAGGGAGCTTGTGGAAATAAGATTAAACTTAGTTGCAAGGGTTTCGGTATAGCCTAAGCGCTCCCTAACGGTTTACTACATTTTTGGCCCGAGTTGGGGTGTTGAAAATTGCGTTCCTGCAATGTAGTAGTTCCGGCAGCACTGCC
>NW_026455752.1:0-3602 GCF_943734635.1 Anopheles cruzii | reverse complement strand
ACACATGGGAATTGAATAAAGTCTGAATTGAATTGTGAACTACGACATGGCGACCGTGACAGGACACGGCCCGGTGAAACAGACTGCAGTGACACCGAATGGCAAAACGAGCCTTTATTACATCCACTCTCTGGCAGTGCTCGATCAAGTATTCGCTTTATGACCATAGTGGCCACAAAACGGCGCGTGCAACTCGGACCATCTTCCACCACTGGAAAGGAGTGAAAAACGAACGTGTGTGTGTATCGCGTGTCCACAGCCGTAAAGAGACAACTTCAACGGAGCTGTAATAACAGAGAATAAACCAACACCAGAGGATCAAAGCGTGAATCCAAGTGAAGGCTCGCGATGGATAAAATAAAATAATAAGATAATAAGACGATGAGATATCCAAGTTAAGGCTGTTCCGTGTTCTACGTAGCGCGTTAAATAATGTATTAACTAATCGTGGTGCAAATCGAAAACGTGAGATAGTCCACACCAGCCAATTCGTCTCACGCACACCCGCAAACCCCGAACCCACGCGATGTCTGGCGGCATTCAGGTTACGATGGACGACAACCGACGAAGACACCGCCGGTTGACCTGTCACCATTATCCAGCATCCAGCAACTCGAACAGCCACCGACCTCTGACCGACCAGTGAAAAAAGCCACGCGGTCCCGCCATCGCGAAACGAGTAGAGAAAAAACTGCCGTACCACGCACACCTTCGTATGCAGTAACCTACGCGCTGAAAATGGTGTACGTGAATGTGTCATTTATTCTTACGTACGCGAAAATAGGGTAACCATCGCTCAAGGGAACTTTTGCAAAGAGAAAAAAGTTAAATGTTCGCCACGTGGTGGCATAAACTGCTACTGAATTTGGAGAAGGAGATGCAGTACGCGAAAAAAAAAAAAAAAAAACCCTACCATAGAACCCTAACTTTCTAACAATAAATCATATCATTATACCAGAAATTAATATTACATGGATAAAATAGAACAACAATTAAGTAATTTAAGTACGTTACTTAATAACCTTAAAAAGGCACCAAATAGAAAGTACCAATTACGAACATTAATCAAAAAACAGATAGAGAGTAGGAGGCTTTATAATACTATCGTAGAATCACTAAGTGAAAGGATAATAAGGATGAAAAAGAAAATGAGACATTTCTCGTAAAAACAAGAGAAACGTACGGGGAATTAAAAACACTTCTAGATAGTAAATTAGAGAGAAAACCACTTCTTTCATTGAAAACAGTTGCTAGCTGCGTGCAAAATATCTTACACCTTCAGAAAGTAACCAAAAAAAAAACACTGAGTCAAAAATGACTACCATTTTAAAAATAGTAAGGATTATTCCCGCGCTACTGCCGCAGTATAGCGGAGAAGGAGACAAATTAAACAGCACTATCGCTGCCCTCAAAGCCCTTAAAATCCTCATTAACGACACTAACCAGGAAGTAGCGGTCCAAGTGATACTTTCTCGGTTTGAAGGGAAGGCACGATCAGCAATCGAGGACAACCCGTTAAATATAGATGAGATAATTCATAAATTAAACGAAAAATGTAAAGTATCTATAGCCCCGGAAACGGTTGTAGCGAAACTTAATGCAACAAAGCAAAATGGCGAATTGGCTAAGTTCACAGAGACAATCGAGCAACTCACACTACAATTAGAACGAGCGTACATCGATGAAAATGTACCGGTTGAAACAGCAAGCAGAATGTCCGTCAAAGCAGGGGTGAAAGCGATAGCATCAGGAGTAAGGAACAACGAAACCAGCCTCCTTCTGAGGGCTGGACAATTCTCGACCCTGTCGGCGGCAATAGAAAAGGTCAGCGAAAACGATCAATTTAAACCCGAAACCGACAACGTCCTCCATTCCCGTACCCAAGATTATAGAGGTAACGCAGGAAACACAAGATACCAAAACTAACCAGAATGAGACTAGATCTCGACGAATACAATTTTGAAATCCAACACATTAAAGGACAAGCGAACGTATGCGCGGATGCATTGTCCAGAATAAATATGAATTCAGAACAGCTTAAAGAAATTGCCGTTATGGTAGCACAACTAGATCAATGACCAGCGCTTCTAAACCCGGAATGATCAACCGAGTTTACGAAGTCGTGAGTCCAGAAGAAACATATAAAGTGCAAAAACTATCGACTCATATACAAAAAAAGGGAAACCATTCAATTTTAAATTACAAGGTGACGTCACCGAATCAAAAGAAAATTTTAAATGAGTCAACGATGACAATCTATCCACAAGAAAACTCGACACTAGAGTTGATGTTTTTAGGATTAGAAAATATGCTACGGGACTGCAGCCCTAAAGTAGCTATCGAAAATGGAGACCCCATATTTGAAATTTTTCCTTTAGCAACATTTAAAGCAGTAGGAGTGAAATCTTTGAAAAAAATAGAAATTCTTATTTACAATGCACCCCGCATACTTGAAAACAAAGACGAAATTCAGGAAATACTATTTAACAACCACGACACAAAAATAGCAGGACATCCAGGACAAGTAAAGATGTACAAAAAATTAAAATTATTTTACTACTGGAAAAACATGCGGAAAACAATCCGAACGTATATACAAAATTGCTCTCAATGCCAGCAAAACAAAACATTTAAAAATACAAGAGAACCCCTAACTAAGACTGACACACCACCCCAACCATTCCATACCGTTGCAATAGATACAGTTGGTCCGCTACCAATATCCGACAAATGTAATAGGTATCTACTCACCTTCCAATGCGAGTTCAGTAAATACATAATACTAACTCCTATGGTTGACAAGAAAGCAACTACAATTGCCAAGCAGTTTGTGGAGAGTCTATTACTAATATATGGGCCAATAGAAAAAATTAAAACAGATCTCGGAACGGAATTCAAGAACGAAATTTTTCAAGAAGTTAACAAGTTTCTAAACATTAAACACAGTTTTTCAACGGCGTACCATCCACAAACAATGGGTATGCTCGAAAGAAACTACAAAACATTAAATGAATACCTAAGATCGTTCTTAAACGAATCAAGAAACGACTGGGACGAAATAGCCAAATATTATGCTTTCGCTTACAACACGTTACCTGGGACTGATATGATACACTCTCCATTTGAGTTAATATTCGGAAAACAATGTAGATTACCCGATGCTATCGAAAGCCACCCTTCACCAATCTATAACACGGAACAATATTATAAAGAACTAAAAAACAAACTTAGTAAAGCCTACGAAATAGCAAAAGTATGCATCGAAAAATGTAAAACAAAACGAATCGAATATTATAATCTAAACAGCAAAGAATCAAAGGTGTCTATAGGAGACCTCGTTTGGTTAGAGAATAACGCACGCCATAAATTAGACAAATTGAGAACAGGGCCTTACAAAATTATTAAAATTAACACCCCAAACGTAACAATACAAAATACCCTTAAGATACAGGATGAGCAAAAAGTTCATATGAGCAGAATAAGAAAGTATAACGCCAAGCTTCCCGAAGGGGGAGGATGATTAACCCACTCCCGTTGGTTCCCTAAGGGGGAAGGTGTGGTGAGAGCCCATGCGTTTCGGCACTCACCGGAGGCTAGGCTAG
>NW_026455751.1:0-3605 GCF_943734635.1 Anopheles cruzii | reverse complement strand
CTAAACCAGTTCCACTGGTTCCACAAACCAGCAGATACTGGTGCCAATAGGAGAGGACAGTGTCAGGAGATCGTCGTCACAGCAAAACGTGAGAAATGCACACAATGTGCTGGAGAACAGTACTGCCGAAAAGATGTGCAGTGAAAAATAAACGAAACTGTGTTGGTCATATGAATAACATACTGACAATCTGAATTTATAATGTTATACTATAATACTTGTAGGTTTATTTGAAAAGAATAACAATTAATAAAATTCAGCAATCTTCATAAAGACAGTATAGTTAGTATAAGACAGTCAGTATAATAACTTTTATCAGTACGACCAACAAAAAGACCTTGCACAACTGATTGACTACATAACTTATGTAAGTTTAGTTTTCTCATCCGTTCACACAATATTGTGAGTGTTATAATCATCGTTTGTCTGGACGATACTGTCGAAACGTGCAGATTAATTCCTTTTGAAACTCGAAAAAGTTTTCTTTCATTAAATAATTTGGCTTACCACAAGCTGCCCACCAATCATCCGAAATGATGTCAAATTTTTGCAAAACTGCTCACAAATGTAGGAGGCCCATTAAATTTGGGATGGCTTGCTTTTTAAAGCGCATACTTAATGCCTTCCCTACGGGTAATCGATGGCGAAGGCGTCTTTGTGACAAGCAGCAATATATTATATTTATTTTGCAAGCCACGGCATGGGTCACAAATCTCCAGTCTGTGCTGGAGCCGCTAGTTTTTTCATGATTGTTCCCTTGGCATCTTGTTTGTACATGCGGTTTTTGGTAAAGTTTTCAAATATTGAAAATTGTCGGTTGTTTGGTTCTCTGCCCGAAAGATCGACCCACCTTGCCAAAATGGGGTCGGTGCAATCAAAACCTTTGGAAACAACATTAGTCCTGCACAGGACGGAGACGATAGAATCACGAGGCGTTAAAATGATTATTTATGACCCTAGTTCAGAAAGTTTTTCAATTGAAACATCTCGCGTTTTGTGAATTTTGCACAACACATTCAACTGTCTTGAATTGACGAAACGTTGAGGAGTAGCTAAACGAGTCCATAATCGGCTGTTGGATGTATGGTAGAACGAAGAGAGAAGAGCAAATAATAACGGTTCATATAAATAAACGGTTTCCTGAAAACTTTTAGAAACCATATAATGAGGAAATAACAGAATGATGTTATTGAGTCAGTCGTATGTGTACCGTGTCTCAACGAGAAATATGAAAAAATCTATTTCTTTGTCTCTTTTAATTACAATCCAATGCTTTTTCCCACGAATTTAAGTGGTTTGTGTGGTTAAGTGTGGTTTGTGCAATTAGATCTGACAAAGATTCAACAAATTGTGCTACGTCGAAGATTTGATGTCCCATTAAGTTGACTTGCCACAAAACCCAGCCTTCTCATGCACGTGTACATGATGTTTCCACTATCGTCATTCAATATACAGGCTACTAATGCGGAAACTTTGATATACGATGCGAAGAACATCTGGGAAAGTGCCGCGTGCAACAATAATCAAAAACGGTCACAAATTGCCTGCTGATGTCCACTCAGTGCTCCATTTGTCACGCCGTCCTAGTACGCTGAGATTGATATTTTGATGCCGACCTTGTCAACGTGATCCATCAGTGATCCAAGAATCACATCATTCCAGTATTAATGGTGTAGTATAATGTGAATGGTACTGCTGCTGTGGGTGAGTTCAAAGTATGCCCAACATTGTGAACAGTTTCAGTTTTAGTCTCAACCTTTAAGTTTTTGCGACTCCGTTATTTTGTAGGAAGTGTTATATTTACATTCAATCTGTCGTAATTTTGCAGACATTGACAGTGGATTTCTTTTGAAAAATAAAATCCCACCTTTCATTGCTTATGCCATTCTTAAATGTTACTTGAAATCATTGTGATTAGAAAAGCCTTTTAGCCAATTGGATCATGTTAAACAGGTTTCTTTTACTATTTGTGAATATGAAAATTAATTTATGGCCAAATATTTTAAAGATTGTTTACATTCGCTCTGACTGTACATGGCACTGGCTTTGGCAGCTCGATCCCGGAAACATTGTGTATGACAATTGCTAGCCCAATGATGATTCGAAATATATATATCCTATATCCAATATTTTATCCTATACGAAACTTTATTTATTTCTCTATGAAAATGTCGGATTCAAGAAATTACAGCCTCCATTCAAAGAATTACTAGCAATTGGAAGCTCATCTACCTCATCATAACTTTTATTACAGTTTCCGAGATGTGTTCACTCCACACTACCCGCCCTACACACTATCAATGAATTATGAATACTATCTTACAACCCAATTCTGTTCCCCATGTTGCACTTCAATTGATGCATTGTCGTAACTTGTTCACCTTATCATCATAGTTGTGTCATGGTCGATTTTAGAGAGTGTAAAAACACCCCGTAAGATGAGCGTTTCGTTTGTCATAAGTGTAAGACGGAGACATAAACTATAGAAAAAGTGAATAATGCATCTCATCAATCTCTTTGGGCACGGATCAGAAATGAACTTCGCCCTGTTTCCGTGGTCCATCACTTTTTCTCGACGAAGATTTGAGTTGAGAATTTGTAGAACGCTTAAAACAACTGAATTAGTCATTGGCATTAAATTAAATCGGGAATGCAAAAGAGGGAGCAACGGAGCCACGTTCGATGGGGAACACATTATTATAACTTCTACTGACCGGCTACGAGTTCAGCGAAACTAACGCAACCAAATCCACAGAGACACGATGCGTAAAGCACGCGACCGTCCCCTAAATATATCTACACCCAGAATCAGTTTTCGGTTCTTCGTGTTGTCCACCCCCAATCAGACACTTCACGACTGCAGCCGGAAAGTCCTTCGACACAACTTAGGCCTCCATAAGTCACTCTTTACGAATTACTCGCGAGCACTCACTCTCAGCTGGAGCTCTTTTTCAGTTTGACGACCGCTGACAGGATAGGAAAGCTGATAGGGGTGGGAAAATTTTATGCCGCACTCGGAATGAACATCATCGAGCAAAATGAACAAAATATTCTATCGATGGAAAGCATTGGCTAATGCAGTTGTGCTTCACCTATGAGGTCGGAGATTTACCATATTTCGGTGAAATTTGCTAACCAAAGCTGTGGAGTGGAAGTTTCGAATTTTAGCTAAGCCCAATCTATTCCACCACAGATTTGTGTCACAGAAGGTAATTTTCCTGTGGTTTTAGTTTTTACTTCTTTTGAGATTGCGATTTTCGCAGCTTAATGGTTATTTACCGTGATGGTGACAAACGTGAAAGAAGTAAAGGGGCACAGCTTGTCTGAATCTTTCTTCTCTAAACTGCTGAGTAGTTAAATCTTGAATAGATAAGTTCAATAGTCTGTTTTGGTAAAATCGAGTAATGAAACAATACAAAAACCAGCAAAACCCTGAAATTAATTACACGGTCATAAAATGGTTGATAATTTTTTTAAATTGATAAACATATATTTCAACATGTTTCTCTAAAACGGACAAAAAGGCCACCTTGAACCCATGGCTACCTTGAGAATCTCGTTGCATGCTGTATTTGCGTTTTGATAACACAAACTCATTTGCTGTA
>NW_026455750.1:0-3606 GCF_943734635.1 Anopheles cruzii | reverse complement strand
TTAAAAACCTAACCTCTCGGAAGCACGGGCCGGACACTTCCGGGAAGGGCGGGACTTTCATTTCCTAGTGGCCACAGTGGGACGCAATCGAGGTGAACTGCTGGGCCACTCCGGGCTGGCTCGCTGGAGTTCTGTGGTTTTTTCTACGCTGCCCCCGGAGAAGGAACCGCTAAGGGGCACTATTCGCCGGACGTAGGTTGACGTGCGCCGTCGTGTATCGGATTGCATCGTCCGACGAATGGGGCTATGCATATTCGAATGGACACAGTAGATAGCATTATTTCGAGTTTCATTTTCGTTTTGTGCCATATTAAGCTTTAAAGTGAGTTCCCGGCTGCTTATTTGGACCTTAAGAGGCGCCGGAGCGGGTCAAGTCACGATGCTTAAAGCTCCAAGTTGTCCAAATCTTGCAGCCTAGACTCCGAACAACCGGCCAGCCGGCCGCTATCGATCCGATTCTACGGACACGATTTGGCTTGCGCGACACCTCATGGGGTCACTCCCGTTTGGGAGTGAAAAACAAACTTCAAGATGTTTATCGATTCCGGCCAGCAAACTAGCGAAAACAACTGCGGCCACAACACAACAACAACAAGTGACAGAGCGCCTTGCCTATATTTGGCCGCGCCGACTCGCTTTGACAGCAAAATGACCGCAGACTATTTACGTCAATTTTCGATTGTCGTTCCGACCGCGAGGAATCGGATAGAGACTAGCTTTGAAACAATAGACACTCTGTACAGCAAACAGTCGGAACACGGTGTTCCGGTGTTCCTGGTGTTGATGCCGCGAATTCTGCATTCGCTAGGGAATTTCCACCACAAGCGGCACCGTCATACAGACGATGGTTATCGGCCTGGCATGGCCAAAAGTTTCGCCGGCTAAAGAAGGTAAGCTTCGAAGGTCTCTCTCTGTCTCGGTTGCCATTAAATGGAATGTTTTATGGCTTGATGAAAAAACAACGGCACGGTACATAAATTGTGGACATGGAAACCCGGTGACGTTTGGGACTCTTTCGGGGGGGGGGGCCCCAGTGTCCCTTAGCCGATGGACCCGAGAGCGAGGGTTTTTGTTTATTTACGCATACATTAGTGTTGTCATAGCAAAAGGGCCACCCCGGCCCTGGAACCGGCCGAGCCCACCACCGAGGGAGCCGAACCAAATTACCAAAACAGCTGTTGGAACGAACGGAGCGACCTAACCGCGGAAGCCGAACTCGGTAGACGATAAACGCCCGGTCGGTGCGAATTAGACTTGCGAAATCGTGGAGTCGGCCGTTCGGTTCGGCTCTTTTTGGTGGGGCGCTTAGTCGTCGTCCCTGGTCCGGTCCACCCTCGGTCGGTTTAAAGTGTTCTAATTAATTTACCATACGGAACGCAAATATGCCCGCCTCGGGTAGACATGCAAATTCGGTAGTATCTTCGGTCGGTGTTGGGTACACCGGGGCGTCGGAAACACTTCAACCGACCGAGTGTCGTCGTGGTGACTTTGTCGGATTGAACACAAACAAATGGGCCGACAACTAGATAGGATTTAAAGAATAAAGCGACGACGACGACGACACCGAGTTCCACCCGAGCGAGCGTTGTTGTCGTAGTGGTTCCACCTCTCTGGACTCTCTTCGACGAGACGACGGCGACGAGGCAATTCCGCGCTTCTGCGAGGCAAATCGAGGTAATTGAGGGCGCGCCTCAAGCGGTTCTCCTCGCCCTTATCCGGGGCGCGCGGAACATCGGCCGGGTAATTGCGTTGATAGATGTTGTCAGAATGTTACAACGGGATAATCTGTGGTTCCCCCCCCCAACCCGTCGGTAAGTCAACCGGCATGTATGTGTCCGACCGGTGTGTAAACCGCACGGTGGCCACGAACCGGAAACGATAAACACCTTGTAAACACAGACCGTGGTGCGGGTCCCGGGGGCGGTTACGACACGCCCGCGGCTCTCTCCATCTTCAACTTGTAGTCAAATTTCTTCCAAACGATTAGCGCCCAAGTCTGCAGCATGCAGAGACACACCCCAAAGCCTACGTTCGCCCCAATTCCACAAAGCGTCGATCGCCGATGCGAAACGTGGATAACTTTTCGCATAAATAGCAACAGCAGCAGCACTCCGCGGCGCTCACGATGCGAATTCAGGGCGCAACCATGCGTTAAGAATCCAGCCACACGGCAACTTGCGGCGCTCCGGCCGCGAGTTCAATCGAACTCCACAAACACATACCGGAGGCCCGCCCGGGGGTGCAGCTCAATTGGCGGTTGTGGCCGCGGCACACGAGCACCACGGAGCGCTTGCTAACCTTGAACTTCCTTCTGCAGCAATTTTTGAATACTCATGCAATGGCTTTATTAATAGGAATCGGCGAACCAGCGCGGCGTCTAATTGAACTTCTTCAGCTTGCTATAGCTGTAGCCATGTCCGTAGCCACCTCCGAATCCACCCTCACCGCCGCCACCACCACCGCCGATCGATCCTCCTTCCTGCTGGATGCCACCTCCCTTGCCGATGTTCTTGACGATGGCCTCAAATCCGTTCTTGCTGTCGGCGTGATACTTGACGATGCGCGTCGAACCGTCCGGCTCGTCCAGAGTGTACTCTCCCTTGACGACATCTCCGTCCCGGACTTCCCACTGGCTCTTGTGGTCACCGGTGTGATAGTCCTTCACTCCGTACTCGAACTTGTACTTCGGATAGGCGTAAAAGTCCTTGCCCTCGTATCCACCGATGCCTCCGCCGCCGATGCCGCCCTCGAATCCACCCTGCATTAAAGGAGCATTACTTGAGAGCCATCCAGGATTGTCGCACCCTGTCGTATATACCTGTTCACCGCCAAAACCGCCACCAATTCCTCCGCCAATGCCACCGCCGCCGCCGTAGTACTTGTACGGGATGTGCTTCACCTCGCTGACGAATCCGTGGTGCTCGTAGGCCAGACAGACCCCGGCCACGGTCAGCACCACGATTACCGTCGAAAGCTGCATCATTTTCACGCTGATCCTCTCGGTTTGACTTGCACTGGAACCCCGACGGTGCCTAGGCCTGACTGATACCGACTGCTGGCTGAAGGATTCGCTTTTATACATCAATCATCTAGACCAACCCCTCCACTCCAAACGGTGCCGATTTGCGTTCCTAGGATCCTAGGCGTCTGCCAAAGTTTTCACCCGTCGAAGGTGGCGTCCATTTCTTCACCGAACCCGGCGGGCGGCCCACCGTTCAAGGTTCTCTACGACTGAGCGCATCCGCATGGCTGGCGTGTGCCCCAATCACGTGTGCACCGTGCGCTCCGGTCTAATCGAATTGAACTGCCCCTCGCGGCGATCGACGGTGCAATCCCCGCGGTAGGGTCGCCCCTAGCACGGCCATCGCGGGTGCTGCCAGGCGTACTTTGTGTACACAGCGTGGCCCTATAAGCTTCAAAAGTTTCACACTTCAATTGATCGCGAAGACACGACACCCTAGCCATCGTGGCGTGCGGCGTACGGCGTGGCCGGTTGCGCGTGTCTTCGGACCGCAAAAAACCAGAACATCGCCCCCAACAACAGAACACTTCGGAGGCGTTTTTTCCGTTCTTTGGATGCGGTTCGATTTCTGTTTCTGTGCTAAT
>NW_026455749.1:0-3606 GCF_943734635.1 Anopheles cruzii | reverse complement strand
TTAAAAACCTAACCTCTCGGAAGCACGGGCCGGACACTTCCGGGAAGGGCGGGACTTTCATTTCCTAGTGGCCACAGTGGGACGCAATCGAGGTGAACTGCTGGGCCACTCCGGGCTGGCTCGCTGGAGTTCTGTGGTTTTTTCTACGCTGCCCCCGGAGAAGGAACCGCTAAGGGGCACTATTCGCCGGACGTAGGTTGACGTGCGCCGTCGTGTATCGGATTGCATCGTCCGACGAATGGGGCTATGCATATTCGAATGGACACAGTAGATAGCATTATTTCGAGTTTCATTTTCGTTTTGTGCCATATTAAGCTTTAAAGTGAGTTCCCGGCTGCTTATTTGGACCTTAAGAGGCGCCGGAGCGGGTCAAGTCACGATGCTTAAAGCTCCAAGTTGTCCAAATCTTGCAGCCTAGACTCCGAACAACCGGCCAGCCGGCCGCTATCGATCCGATTCTACGGACACGATTTGGCTTGCGCGACACCTCATGGGGTCACTCCCGTTTGGGAGTGAAAAACAAACTTCAAGATGTTTATCGATTCCGGCCAGCAAACTAGCGAAAACAACTGCGGCCACAACACAACAACAACAAGTGACAGAGCGCCTTGCCTATATTTGGCCGCGCCGACTCGCTTTGACAGCAAAATGACCGCAGACTATTTACGTCAATTTTCGATTGTCGTTCCGACCGCGAGGAATCGGATAGAGACTAGCTTTGAAACAATAGACACTCTGTACAGCAAACAGTCGGAACACGGTGTTCCGGTGTTCCTGGTGTTGATGCCGCGAATTCTGCATTCGCTAGGGAATTTCCACCACAAGCGGCACCGTCATACAGACGATGGTTATCGGCCTGGCATGGCCAAAAGTTTCGCCGGCTAAAGAAGGTAAGCTTCGAAGGTCTCTCTCTGTCTCGGTTGCCATTAAATGGAATGTTTTATGGCTTGATGAAAAAACAACGGCACGGTACATAAATTGTGGACATGGAAACCCGGTGACGTTTGGGACTCTTTCGGGGGGGGGGGCCCCAGTGTCCCTTAGCCGATGGACCCGAGAGCGAGGGTTTTTGTTTATTTACGCATACATTAGTGTTGTCATAGCAAAAGGGCCACCCCGGCCCTGGAACCGGCCGAGCCCACCACCGAGGGAGCCGAACCAAATTACCAAAACAGCTGTTGGAACGAACGGAGCGACCTAACCGCGGAAGCCGAACTCGGTAGACGATAAACGCCCGGTCGGTGCGAATTAGACTTGCGAAATCGTGGAGTCGGCCGTTCGGTTCGGCTCTTTTTGGTGGGGCGCTTAGTCGTCGTCCCTGGTCCGGTCCACCCTCGGTCGGTTTAAAGTGTTCTAATTAATTTACCATACGGAACGCAAATATGCCCGCCTCGGGTAGACATGCAAATTCGGTAGTATCTTCGGTCGGTGTTGGGTACACCGGGGCGTCGGAAACACTTCAACCGACCGAGTGTCGTCGTGGTGACTTTGTCGGATTGAACACAAACAAATGGGCCGACAACTAGATAGGATTTAAAGAATAAAGCGACGACGACGACGACACCGAGTTCCACCCGAGCGAGCGTTGTTGTCGTAGTGGTTCCACCTCTCTGGACTCTCTTCGACGAGACGACGGCGACGAGGCAATTCCGCGCTTCTGCGAGGCAAATCGAGGTAATTGAGGGCGCGCCTCAAGCGGTTCTCCTCGCCCTTATCCGGGGCGCGCGGAACATCGGCCGGGTAATTGCGTTGATAGATGTTGTCAGAATGTTACAACGGGATAATCTGTGGTTCCCCCCCCCAACCCGTCGGTAAGTCAACCGGCATGTATGTGTCCGACCGGTGTGTAAACCGCACGGTGGCCACGAACCGGAAACGATAAACACCTTGTAAACACAGACCGTGGTGCGGGTCCCGGGGGCGGTTACGACACGCCCGCGGCTCTCTCCATCTTCAACTTGTAGTCAAATTTCTTCCAAACGATTAGCGCCCAAGTCTGCAGCATGCAGAGACACACCCCAAAGCCTACGTTCGCCCCAATTCCACAAAGCGTCGATCGCCGATGCGAAACGTGGATAACTTTTCGCATAAATAGCAACAGCAGCAGCACTCCGCGGCGCTCACGATGCGAATTCAGGGCGCAACCATGCGTTAAGAATCCAGCCACACGGCAACTTGCGGCGCTCCGGCCGCGAGTTCAATCGAACTCCACAAACACATACCGGAGGCCCGCCCGGGGGTGCAGCTCAATTGGCGGTTGTGGCCGCGGCACACGAGCACCACGGAGCGCTTGCTAACCTTGAACTTCCTTCTGCAGCAATTTTTGAATACTCATGCAATGGCTTTATTAATAGGAATCGGCGAACCAGCGCGGCGTCTAATTGAACTTCTTCAGCTTGCTATAGCTGTAGCCATGTCCGTAGCCACCTCCGAATCCACCCTCACCGCCGCCACCACCACCGCCGATCGATCCTCCTTCCTGCTGGATGCCACCTCCCTTGCCGATGTTCTTGACGATGGCCTCAAATCCGTTCTTGCTGTCGGCGTGATACTTGACGATGCGCGTCGAACCGTCCGGCTCGTCCAGAGTGTACTCTCCCTTGACGACATCTCCGTCCCGGACTTCCCACTGGCTCTTGTGGTCACCGGTGTGATAGTCCTTCACTCCGTACTCGAACTTGTACTTCGGATAGGCGTAAAAGTCCTTGCCCTCGTATCCACCGATGCCTCCGCCGCCGATGCCGCCCTCGAATCCACCCTGCATTAAAGGAGCATTACTTGAGAGCCATCCAGGATTGTCGCACCCTGTCGTATATACCTGTTCACCGCCAAAACCGCCACCAATTCCTCCGCCAATGCCACCGCCGCCGCCGTAGTACTTGTACGGGATGTGCTTCACCTCGCTGACGAATCCGTGGTGCTCGTAGGCCAGACAGACCCCGGCCACGGTCAGCACCACGATTACCGTCGAAAGCTGCATCATTTTCACGCTGATCCTCTCGGTTTGACTTGCACTGGAACCCCGACGGTGCCTAGGCCTGACTGATACCGACTGCTGGCTGAAGGATTCGCTTTTATACATCAATCATCTAGACCAACCCCTCCACTCCAAACGGTGCCGATTTGCGTTCCTAGGATCCTAGGCGTCTGCCAAAGTTTTCACCCGTCGAAGGTGGCGTCCATTTCTTCACCGAACCCGGCGGGCGGCCCACCGTTCAAGGTTCTCTACGACTGAGCGCATCCGCATGGCTGGCGTGTGCCCCAATCACGTGTGCACCGTGCGCTCCGGTCTAATCGAATTGAACTGCCCCTCGCGGCGATCGACGGTGCAATCCCCGCGGTAGGGTCGCCCCTAGCACGGCCATCGCGGGTGCTGCCAGGCGTACTTTGTGTACACAGCGTGGCCCTATAAGCTTCAAAAGTTTCACACTTCAATTGATCGCGAAGACACGACACCCTAGCCATCGTGGCGTGCGGCGTACGGCGTGGCCGGTTGCGCGTGTCTTCGGACCGCAAAAAACCAGAACATCGCCCCCAACAACAGAACACTTCGGAGGCGTTTTTTCCGTTCTTTGGATGCGGTTCGATTTCTGTTTCTGTGCTAAT
>NW_026455748.1:0-3613 GCF_943734635.1 Anopheles cruzii | reverse complement strand
TATTTCGCTGTCACTGAACACTGTCCAATAAACTTACCTGTATTATTTTATCAGGATCAAACATGATGGTACGAGATGCACATCACTGGAGAATTTGCACTGGGGACTTAGAAAATATATTTATATAGAGTGGCAGAGCGAGGTCAACCAAAAATTCTGCAAAGTCCGGACAGAAGTTAGAAACAGACTGAAGTTCGATCAGAGAGCTTCGTGATTTTTTCTCGATCTCGCTGTCTCTTTTTTTCTATTCCTTTCCCTTTCCCTTGTCCGTTCGTCTTCCACTTGCTCCCGTTCACTTCGTTTCTCGGCCCTTCCTCCCTTCCCTCTCCGGGTAAATGAAACCCACAAGCTCGCGTTCGTATTGCCTCTCGGCTCTGGCACCCCTCCTCTCCAGGTAATTTGAACCCACAAGCTCGCGCGTGGAACTCTCTTCTCTCGTGGTTTCCTCCACTCTTTTCCGCCGCTGCCCACGAGCGGACCCTCACGAGCCCGCCTGCCCGTCTTTTCTCTTCCTCGTCGCAGGCAGAGGGGGTTCGGTTTCAGCCTTCCTCATCCCTTCCTCAGGCCGAGGGGTACCTCGGGCACTCAAAATTGTTCACTGGGAGAGAGCCCGGCTGAGCCAGCCCGTCGGCCGCCAGCCAGCTCAACCGCGATCCGGATGGCTACCGACCCGGAATTTTACGACAACTGGGGAGACTCAGCGGGCGAATTCCAACTGTCGCGGTCACAGGTGGCCGCGAGACAAGGTGCCGCCTCGCAGGAGTTACCCGTTTTCGACGGCAACGTGGAACAGTGGCCAACCTTCCTCGCCTCCTTCAACCGAAGCACAATGAGGTGTGGCTTCACCGCAGACGAAAACCTCATGCGGTTGGAGAGGAGCTTGCGCGGGAAGGCGCTCGAGACGGTGAGGTGCCTCCTACTTCACCCCGACAACGTGGAAAGAGTGATCGCCACGCTGAAGATGCGCTTCGGTCACCCCCTGCGGATAGTGCACCTGCTCACCGAAAAGATGAACCGTTTGCCGCCGGTCCGGGAAGGACAATGGGAGGCGCTCATCGATTTCGCGGTAGCGGTGCAGAACTGCGTAGAAAATATCGGAATTTGCGGGGCACAGGAGCACTGCCACAACAGCACCCTATTACACCAGTTGCTGGGGAAGTTGCCCATCTCGGTGCAGCAAATGTGGGTGATGCAGTCGCCTGGAGAGCCGTCGAACCTGATCACATTCAGCCGATGGCTGTACACGACGGCAGAAACCCTCAGCCCCCTCTCCTGGACACAACGCAAGGACTCACCGCCGGAGATGAGGTCGGAGAGTCAGGCCACACGCCAGGGACCGCTCCCCGCTCCCAGAACGGCCTCACCAAACCGCACGCCCACTCCGCCGGCAAATACGTGTGCCGGTTGCGGAGAGGAATGCCGTGCGGTAGATCGATGCGGCCGCTTCATCAACACGAGCATAGAGGAGCGTTGGAAGGTCGCTAGGGCGAGTCGCCTGTGCTTCGTTTGCCTGCGTCGGCATAAGGGCCCATGCACAGCTCGGCCATGTGGCAGCCAGGGGTGTACGGAACAACACCACGCCCTACTGCACCGCGAAGGAACGCCTACGGTGGCCGCCGCTAGCGAGCCGTCGTCAGCCGCAGGAGAGCACGCAACGCACTGCGTTCAAACCTGTGAGGATTGCAATGCCAGCCCCCGGTTTCGGTACCATCCCGTCACACTATACGGTAAGAGCGGACCGGTTACGGCAGTGGCCTTCGTGGACGAAGGGTCGTCCTTCACGCTGGTGGAGGACGGGCTCGCTGATGAACTCGGCCTCGAGGGGCCCAGCCAGCCCCTACACCTACAATGGACGGGTGGGGTCACTCGCGTGGAGAAGGCATCGCGCAGCGTGACACTGACGGTGTCGGGCAAGCTACAGGGGCACCAGTATACTCTGGCCGGAGTGAAGACGGTGCGGAAACTGGACCTGCCGGAGCAATCGCTCGACGGCAAAGCCCTACAAGCCCATTACCCCCACCTGCGGGGCCTGCCACTGGACACGTACTCAAATGCCCGCCCAAGACTCCTCATCGGAATTGGGCACCTTCAAGTAGGGCTGGTACTGAAATGTCGAGAGGGCGCAGCAAACACGCCGGTAGCGGTCAAGTCCCGCCTAGGATGGACCGTCTGTGGAGGCACCAACCAGAGGCAGAACGTAGTAGCAGCTCAGTCTCGGAGTGACGAAGGCAACAACGGTGATGGAGCGGACGAGTCTCCGAATCATCCATTATCGGCGAGCGGTTCACCAACCTCGATCATCACGACGTCGATCGCATCGTCGGAGACGGACCACCGGGGCGGTATCAGCAGTACCGGGACCGGCAGCCTGGCTGGTCTGGATGTCGGCGGGGGTGATGACGCGATGGCCGTGGCGAAGCGGGCGCAGCTGGACAATGCTGGTGGCGATGGCGATGGTGACGCGGCAGGAAGAGATGCGGTCGGAGGTGGTGGTGATCCCAGCCACCCGAGCGGCGGAATGGTCCCTGGCAACATAGCGTCGGTACAGGTGCAAGCGATCGTGGCGGCGTTCATTGTGTCTATCTTGGCGACCACCGTCGGTTCGATCATAAGCGGCGAGTTTGTCTTCGACTATGCTATGCTGCTGACGGCGTCGAGCATGTTTACGGCGACCACATCGCGCTTCGTTCTCGACTTCGTGCTCGTGGCTGTGATTTTGCTGTCCAATAAGCTTAAAATGAACCCGGACAATCTAGCGACGCCGTTAGCGGCTTCCATCGGTGACGTGGTAGCAATAGCCGATCCCAAGCTACCCCGAAACTACTGGCCGAAGGGCGCGGTGGACCGAGTGCTCGTCAGCAAGCGGGACGGACAGGTTAGACCAGCAAGCGTCAGGACGGCGAAAAACACTTATGTACGACCCGTCACGAAACTCGCCGTTCTCGACGTGATGCCATCCGAACCCAAACAAGAACGATACCCGGCCCGGCAAGGGCATAGAATTAGGGATGCCCGGCGAGGGCATAGGAACCAGCCCGGCAAGGGCATAGGCCGCGAGGCCGCACGAAAACCCTAGAAGAGAGGTACTAGTAAATCGCGAAATACGTAATAATCAGGCCTCACCAAAGGCATTAGCAGGGAGAGAGGTTGATAGCGAACGTGTTGATTGAAAACGTAACGTAGAAGCGGGAAAACAACAACAATACACAAACTGTCAGGCGCGGCGGCCGCTAGCAGGCTATCGTACGAAGACGTCAACCGACAACCGCGTCGTCGTACTGGGGGGGAGTGTTACCAATAGCCGCCGATATTGGTAGAGCCAGCTAGCCGCCTTGCATGCCAGGCTGCTTGCATGCCAGGCTGCAAACAAGCTGCAGACCCGCGTACGAGCCAAGAGAGATGATCACCGATCGACTCACGAGTGAGAGAGGTAGGATCATCGGTCGACACTCTCTGGGACACTCTTGGCATTACGAAAGAACCAGGAGTGATAAGCGAAACGCCGGACCAGACGGACTAATTTTGAGTCGCTTCTTTCGGATCGCTTCTTTCGTGATCGATAATAAAGGACTTCAAGATACGGAACGGTCGCGGTGTTTGACTATTACCAACA
>NW_026455747.1:0-3616 GCF_943734635.1 Anopheles cruzii | reverse complement strand
CTGGCTGGCAGAGCCACCATTAATCAACCCTCCCACCTGGCACCGGAGTGCGAGCACGCTGAATGTGGGCCACCGGAAAGAGTGTCGTATGTGCTCTCGAATGCGCCTTTTCGGATGTTTGCCGCGATTTTGCTTTCTACGACTGTTTACGAACGCGCGCACTGGCATGCGGCAAGGAAGACTCTCTCAGTGCTCGTACGACGTTACACTGACCGTGGGGGCTTGTGCGGTACTTCAACACTTGGGAAACTCTGCCATGGCGTTTTCCTTTTTCGCCTTATTTGTGTCACGCCGCACCGTTGCTTTTCCCACGGGGGCCGAGGTGGTTCGTAGTAGCGATGCTGTTACACACACTCTCTCCCTCTCTCTTTTGCGTGACCTGAGAGCGGGTCCCTGAGAGAGATAAGTTTCGTTTTGCGCCCCAATGAAACGCCCCAGCGGGTGGGAAAAGCTTTCGTTCTTACATTGGCGTGTGCTCGCTCCCTCGTAGTGAGGATTTTCCGTTCACGGGTGAGCTAGTATGCGGTTGCTTATCTCAAGTGCGGTGCGCTTCGTGACCGGTGTGCTCATACTACGAACGTGCGAAGGCGGAAAAGTTCGTTATCTGATCGATGTTGTTAATTCGAAAGATATGATAAGATTCTACGTCACTCGGTAAAGCGGTAAGTGTAGCGACGCCATTCATTAGACAAGTTCGTTTGCTAACATCATGGAACATATTAATTTGAATGAAAATTTCATTAATTCAAAGCATTGCGATCCAACTGATCACCTTGCCGTTTTGTTTTTCTACAGGAATAGGTTATAGCCATGCACACGATTTCGACGTGCCCCAAAAACTGATCTTTTATTTAAACAATCGATTATGGTCAAGTCACAATTTCTAACGTAATTTCATCATCATTCGTTTCCTCTGGTCTTTGATATTCTGCATCGTCTTTACTTACTGTCTCTTCGAGCATGTCTTGCGCAGGTAAGCTTCCGCAACTGGAATTCTTCGAGGATTTTACACTCGGGTCGTCGCAATGCTGGGGTACATGCTCACCAGGCTCAATGACCAGCTGGAGGGCAGCGAGGAACCGCACCTCTCCTCGAACCAGCACGGCTTCCGCCGGCAGCGATGTACCCTGGACGCTGCCCGGATGATCGTTGAGGAAGGAGCGGATGCGATGCGCCATGGTCGCACGAAACCAAACACACCACGCATCTGCATGGTGGTGTCACTTGACGTGCGCAACGCGTTCAACTGCGCCAACTGGACGTCGATAGGTGCTGCGCTTCGTCGGATGCAGGTACACCCGGAGCTACTGCGTGTCCTCGGCAACTACTTCACCGGGCGCAGGCTGTTATACGAAACCAACCGAGGACTGAAGGTCCGCGACATCACGGCGGGCGTTCCACAGGGCTCAATCCTCGGACCGACCTTGTGGAACGTCATGTATGACGGTATCCTGAAGCTTCCACTAGGAACGGGCGTGAAGAGCGTCGCGTTCGCCGACGACTTGGCGCTGATCATACGGGCCGACGACGTGGACGCAGCTAGAGAAGCCGCGGAGACGTCCGTGCAACTGGTACAGCGGTGGCTGGAAAAACACTCCCTCTCTCTGGCTCGCGAGAAGACGGAGGTGCTCGTCATCAGCAGCCACATAGGAGGGCGGCAGCACACGAGCGTCGATGTTGGCGGCGGAATTATCTGCCAGTCGAAGCAGACAATCCGCTACCTGGGAATACAACTGCACGACCACCTGCGCTGGCGACCGCATATTGAGTATGTGGCAGAACGGGCAGACCGAGTGACGCGAGTTCTACGGGCGTTGATGCCTAATCGTTCCGGAGCGACGAGCGACAGACGCCGACTGATCGCGAGCGCTGTAACATCAATGATCCGATACGGAGCCCCGCTATGGGCAACGCGGCCTCACGGCCTCGAGGTGCAGAGCAACTGTCGGCGCCTGAATGGAGTGCAGCGCAAGCTAGCGCAGGGCGTGGCAAGCACTTTCCGCAGCGTTTCGTACAGTGTGGCCACGGGCCTCGCCAGCATGACGCCCATCGTACTGCTGCTGCAGGAGGACGAACGCTGCATCGGGCGACGATGGTCAGCGAATGGACAGGAAACGGAGGATACCCATCCCCCTCCGGACGCGACGGCCCTGCGCAAGAGAGAGCGTTTGCGCACCATCAGCCAGTGGCAAGAGCAGTGGGCGGCTGCGGGGACGCCAGACGCCAGCCGATACCAGCGCTGGACCCGCAGAGTCATCCCGGACGTCACGTGCTGGGTCAGCAGGAAACATGGACGTGTGGACTTTCACCTGTCCCAAGTACTCTCGGGACACGGATTCTTCCGAGAGTACCTGCACATAAAGACGTTCGCACGATCCCCTGACTGCACCTGGTGCCCCGGCGCCGCGGAGTCAGCGGAGCATGTTATGTTCCACTGCCCGCGGTTCCAGCGGGAAAGAGCGGAGCTGCTGGCGGATGACGGCCGCACCCCCCTCACGCCGGATAACCTGATGAGCGAGATGCTGCGGAGCCCGGAGTGCTGGCAGCGCTTTGCCCGGGCCTGCCGAGCCGTAACGAAGCAGCTTCAAGAGGCGTGGCGAGAAGAGCAACGCTTGGAGGCTGAGGCTGCAGCTGCTGCTGCTGCTGCAGCTGCTGACGTAGCTGCCGCTGCAGCTGCTAGGCGAACACTTCGCTAACCGTTTGCTGTTAACAATGTTGTTTGTTTACCACCGGTACCGTTTGTTCCTATCAACCGGCTGTGAAGAGCAAGAGCGGATCGCGACGGACTGACAGCTCCTCGTAGCGGAGCTGAGAATGTTTATACGCGTATATCCGCGGCTTGTGTATGTGCGTAATGTAATGTACCATAAGTATAGTCCCTATATGTAAATATGTACTATGTAAATATGTAATAAAGGGCGATGATACATCGCGCTCCTGCCCCTCCACATTGCCAGACAGGCCCCTGGTGGGGGGGAGAAACAGGATGGTTCCCGCATCGGGAAAATATTGAAAAAAAAAAAATGCTGGGGTACATGTTCCGATTTTATGAGAACAGTTTCAATATCATACCGTCTGAGGGCAGAGCGTGAACTGTTTCGAGAATTGCTAGTGTCGAGCTTTGTTTCCAATGTCTTTATATATTTTTTATCATTCTCCAGACAAGATTGATAAAATGTGTGCCAATCTCTCAGCATCTTAGCGCACTTTGTGCAAAGCATAATTGTGACGCCGCCGTAACTGAGATCAATCTGAAAATAACATCGGTCCAAATTTAACACCCGTATAAATGTGCTTGAGAGTTTAAGCAGCGAAGTTCTCGATTTACCACTGCCAGATATCGATGAATGAGGTCCTCTAGATTAAGCTTATCGCCGGGAACTAACTTTGATTAATGTTCTTGTCTTTGCCAGACAAAGACGGCAGAGTTTTATAATCATTTTGCGACCAGCTAAAACACAAAATTCAGCAATAAACGTTCTTTTATTACCGTTTACGCTTTTTTTTGTTGTTACTGTTTTTGTTGTTTATTTTTCAACGGCCGATTTGAATGCATAAACTGACAGTGTTTGACTGTCAGAAAAATAGAAAAAAGAAAACTCTAGCGTCAGCTATC
>NW_026455746.1:1229-3617 GCF_943734635.1 Anopheles cruzii | reverse complement strand
GAGAGACAAGGCTTTGAAAGGCTTCGGGGACTGCAATAGAAAAAAAAAACAAGACCAACAACAAAACAGGTTAGGAGTTGATCCGAAATGCACCAGAAAGTAAGTATTTGGAGCGCAACAAGAACACACTGCTTTCGCGGGGCGACATTCGATCGCGCAGCAAGCAAATACGAAACATCCTGCGTTACACCCCGAGTGGCCGCTCTTTTTCTCTTCACTTTAGCACGTTTTATCACACACAACTTTTATCTCGCCATTCTGTTTATCGTGGGCCAGTCGCCGCCGCCCTGTTTGCGTGACTCGAGATAAGGTCTTTTGGGGTCGTTCTACGCCGAGGCTTGGGTTTTTTTATCACCGTATGCCAAGTATCCCGAAGTTCCCGCACTGCTAAGGGAGTGGCTTGCTGCGTTCCATAAAATATACCGCATCAATTACACTCCGGATTCCAACGTGTGGGGAGGACGCAAAAAAGGAGCAAAGCAAAAAAAATACGAGACTAATAAAAATATAGAAATTGCCCTGGGCGGCGCGTGATCGTGATGGCCACTGTTTGGCTGCGCGATAACCCACAAGTGAGGAGCTTGTTTTGAGCATCGATCTCCGATGCTGCCGCCTCGTTAATGTATGCATCGATGGTTGCTTTCTTTTGCGCGTTGTTCGCTCTCGAGACCACTTTCTTATCCGCCGCCCCTCGCGCGGGACGCAGATCCACCACCGAGCTAGGGGCAGCTAGCAGCAGCCAAGCATTTCTTGATTAAGAAAGAGTGAGAAAAAATAAAACTCTAATAAACGGTACCACCATTCTCGCACTCAGCACTCCGTCGACACGGCCAGCCCACGGGCGCGTTTTCGCCCCGGGTGTTCTTCTCAGGGGGCGACTGACCGCAAAAGTGTCTGCTCCGCACACACGGTACTCTCCGAACGAAGCCTAGCCTCCTAGATGGTGGGCTCCAATCCTAATGTGCCGCGTCGAAAGGGTGTGGAATTCCGTGTGGCTTTTCCAGAAGCGCCCGGCCCCCCGAAATGGCGAAACGGCCCCCTTAATACTTTAATTCGCCGTTCGCAATTTTGGGAACATTTTGCGCACATCGCACAATTGCCTTAGAATCTCCGGAGTACGGTTGGACGACGAGTAGGCGCGCCGTTTCCGTGTAGAAAATATTGACGGAATGTTTGAGGGTTTCTGCGCGGCAGACAGACTGGACCACACCAGGCTTTTCCACCAAAACCTTCCGCCCTGCCTAGACACGCTGCGGCCCTGTAACTGTAAACAGCCGAAAAGGTGCTAAAAAGGGTTTTTTCTAGCACACCCTTTTTGACACTAGAAAGTGAACACACACGCACACACAACAGAACAGCAACCGAAGCACGCCTTGCTCGAGGGGGCCACACACAAAACACAGTTCCGTGAGCCCGGAAACCCACAAAAGTGTTTGCGGGAACTTTCTTACAACGATCTGGCCGTGGCCAGAGTTTGACGACGTTGACAAACATCGTTTGTGGCCAAAGCACAAACACACCCACAGGCCGGGGGACACAACGCGGGATGTGGGATAGAAAAGTAGTTCACCAGACGAACCTCCGTTCGGGTTACTTCTTCGGGTTGCTGGCACGGGTTCCACGGGTTACGAGGCCCCGTGATAGGAATCACATTTAACGCACGTCGAACTAAAAACGTAGTGGGCGCCGAATCGAGTACCGAGCGACCGCAGAAAGTGCGCTACGAAAAACCACGACGGGAGCCACACCACACACCACAACCGCCGCCAACTAATAACTTTTTCCAGCCAGACACACCGTGTTCCGTTCCCGTTCTGGTGTGTGACAAACATCCCGCCGCCACTCGCACTTGCGCCCTCTCGCTCGCTCCAGTCTCAGCATGCGGCAGCAGCGCTTTTTTTTTCCTCCATCTAGCGCACGCACACCAACACTCGTGGCCCGTGCGTGCAACAGCACACTTCTGAGAAGTTGTAGAAATGTTTACCTTTCGTTTCGCGCACACTAGCGTAGCTCTGCGCAGCTGTCACACATTGCCACACACACACACACACGCGCTGTGCGTAGCTTGCACAAAATTCCACAGCCAGCCCAGCGGGAGTGACAAGGTACGCGAGCATAAGCATAAACCCTCTCTGTCTTCCACCGCAATGTGTGCTTTGTTTACCGCTACACAGAGGCATTCTCAGGCACACACACACACATAACCTGTCTACAATTGATCGTAAAATTTTACGCATTGACATTTATTACCGAGCCGAGAATGCCGATGCGTAACGCATCGTGTAACGCGCGTGGCGTAACGCGTTGGTGGTAATTGAGAAAAGAATGAAGCCCCCCATATTTCATCATCAGACGGAATTGATTTATTTACAACACAGTGTGTACTTT
>NW_026455746.1:0-1129 GCF_943734635.1 Anopheles cruzii | reverse complement strand
CACATAACCTGTCTACAATTGATCGTAAAATTTTACGCATTGACATTTATTACCGAGCCGAGAATGCCGATGCGTAACGCATCGTGTAACGCGCGTGGCGTAACGCGTTGGTGGTAATTGAGAAAAGAATGAGGCCCCATATTCATCATCAGACGGAATTGATTTATTTACAACACAGTGTGTACTTTTTTTGTTTTGTTCTCACCACGCAAACACACCGGATGTGGCTTCGGTTCGCTTCACCGCACCCGCCATCTAACCCGTTCGTCCTCTCTTTCCCCGTTCTGTACCATCTCATCTCGGCCACTCTCTCTCTCTGCCTTTTTGTTTTGTTGTATATTAATTCAATCAGTCGCATTTTCTCTTGTCTTTCCAAGTTGTCATTGATTTTTCGGCTTTCCTCGTTTGCTTGACTCCTGTTTCACACTTGACACTTCCATGTGTTCTCTGTTTTGTATGTGTGTTGAATTTGTTTGTGTTTGTTTCCTTATCACTGTTTCATTAACTTTTGTTTTTTTGTTGTTGTTGTTTTAAATTAACGTTTCATCCTACTTTTCTGACTATAAGTCGTCTTTTTACGTCATGTTTCTTCGCTCTATTTCCTCCGTCCAGATCATCCGTTGAGTATATAAGTAGAGTATCGTCCGCGAACGCGGCTTTGTTTCTGTTTTCTTCGCTTCCTTTGTTTGCTTTAAATCTGTATGTTAAAAAATAACTCCAGTCAGAGATAATTACGTTGAGTGTTTTGTTTGCGGGGGAAAAAACTTAGAATCTATATCCATTTTAAAATGCAACCGGCACACGACGGCGGTACGCACCACCGGCTCTACCAGCAGCTTCGTTTCTAGTATGTGGCTGACTCCCCGTTCGCGGTATAGCTTCAGTCCCAGGTTTAGCTGGCGGCTTGAACTGTGTTCCCTCCAAAAAGTACCCCACCGGGGGTGTTTAGTCAGGCAACAATGATCGCGTATTTGAGTTGACAGAGAGCGCGCCATCCCTCTCCGAGGGATGCCCGCGTGAGTATGCGCCCCAATATTTTTCCGGTATCGGCTTCGGGTTTTGAACACTATAAATAAATGGACATATTGCGTCCCATCGACACCACGCGCAACTCGGTCGCGGCCGCTCG
>NW_026455745.1:0-3618 GCF_943734635.1 Anopheles cruzii | reverse complement strand
TGTCGGAGGCCACGTGTTCGTGAACAACGCGCTGCTACCGAGCGGCGATCAAGCGTCTAGTGCGCGCAATCTGCTGGTGCAGGACTCGCGCGTGAGTCGGGATCGAGGTAAAGCTCCCGACGATGCTGACCGCCACGGCAACAACAGTCAAGGCGCAGCAGCCACTGGACTGGTGGTACCCGGCGCAGCTGCCCCATGGGCAGAGCACTACGAAAAGAAACGTAATCGCAACTCAACTGAGTGCAGCAGCCATAGCAGCGAAGAGGACGATGGAGACAGCAACGGAAGCAGAAGTTGCAGTGCCGCCGGTAGCAGCAGTAGCAGCGACGAGGAGATCGGTGCCGAAGAGGCGCCACACGGCCAACACGGAGCGCGAGAAGGTGCCGATGGCGCCTTATCCGCTCTCGAAGGCGTCCACGTTCGTGCCGACGCACAGCAACTACCGAAACCACCTCCACAGGCTGTAGTACGTGAACCAGATCGCGCGCTACAACCTCACGACGCGGCTGTCGATCGCGACGAACCTCCTGCTGACCCCGAGCGGGATGGCGAGGAGCACGGCCAAGTACTCGCACTCCGGCGAACTGTTGGCGCTAATGAATCTCGGGAAGGACGCGCCGGACAACACGTCGGCCGACCGCCTGACCCTGAACAACTGCTAGGCGGTGTACACTGCGGCCAAGGAGCAGCCACCGTCGGGCGAGAACCGGCGCGCTCGGAGGAGCCCGCGGTGACGGCCAAATGGGTGGTCGTCGGATGCATCCTAGTGGCGAAGCGGGCGCAGCTGGACAATGCTGATGGCGATGGCGACGGCGACGCGGCAGGAAGAGATGCGGTCGGAGGTGGTGGTGATCCCAGCCACCCGAGCGGCGGAATGGTCCTTGGCCACATAGTGTTGGTACAGGTGCAAGCGATCGTGGCGGCGTTCCTTGTGTCTATCTTTGCGACCACCGTCGGTTCGATCATGAGCGGCGAGTCGTCGAGCATGTTTACGGCGACCACTTCGCGCTTCGTTCTCGACTTCGTGCACGTGGTTGTGAAATTACTGTCCCATAAGCTTAAAATGAACTCGGACAATCTAGCGACGCCGTTAGCGGCTTCCATCGGTGACGTGGTAGTAATAGCCGATCCCAAGCTACCCCGAAACTACTGGCCGAAGGGCGCGGTGGACCGAGTGTTCGTCAGCAAGCGGGACGGACAGGTTAGATCAGCAAGCATCAGGACGGCGAAAAACACTTATGTACGACCCGTCACGAAACTCGCCGTTCTCGACGTGATGCCATCCGAACCCAAACAAGAACGATACCCGGCCCGGCAAGGGCATAGAATTAGGGACGCCCGGCAAGGGCATAGGCCGCGAGGCCGCACGAAAACCCTAGAAGAGAGGTACTAGTAAATCGCGAAATACGTAATAATCAGGCCTCACCAAAGGCATTAGCAGGGAGAGAGGTTGATAGCGAACGTGTCGATTGAAAACGTAACGTAGAAGCGAGAAAACAACAACAATACACAAACTGTCAGGCGCGGCGGCCGCTAGCAGGCTATCGTACGAAGACGTCAACCGACAACCGCGTCGTCGTACTGGGGGGGAGTGTTACCAAGAGCCGCGGCTATTGGTAGAGCCAGCTAGCCGCCACTTGCATGCCAGGCTGCAAACAAGCTGCGAACAAGTTGCAGACCCGCTTACGAGTGAGAAAGGATTATGCATGACGAAAGAACCAGCAGTGATAAGCGAAACGCCGGACCAGACGGACTAATTTTGAGTCGCTTCTTTCGGATCGCTTCTTTCGTGATCGATAATAAAGGACTTCAAGATACGGAACGGTCGCGGTGTTTGACTATTACCAACACTCAAAATTATATCCGAGAGTGTTCACAACACTGCAAAATTATTGTGATATTGACATTGCAATAACACTGCAAAATTGTTTCCGAGAGTGTTAGTAACACTCAAAGGTGAAACAAATCAAACCCCGGCAAGGGGAAACCAACAAAATCCCGGTAAGGGAAAACCATAGTGCGTTCGTCGTGCGTGAAAGTGAGTGAGCGAGCTCAACGCGGTGCAGCATCCAGTGGCAGGATGACGCCAACGCAAACCAGCACGGGAGCGATGGCGACGCGATGCGTCCCCGGCTACCGGGAAGCAATGGCCCCTACGACAGGGTCAGCGGCCGCGAGAGCGGCGCGCGCCGAAACGTTGACGCGCACGATGATGATGGAGATGAAGGACGAGATGAGAAAAGAGTTATCAGAAATGAAGAAGCGCGTCTTCGAAGAAAAGATGCGCGCAATTAGGACGAGTGAGTGGGTGGCCGAAGCAAGCCGATCGCATCGTAGGCACGATCGAGCGGAGCAGCGTAGCGACAGATACACCGACGCAAAAAGTTATCAGGACAAATGTGGCGGACGGTACCGAACCGACTACAGCGTGCGAAGGGAAGCACCACGAGTGAGCCAGCTGAGTGCGTACGATAAATGGGAAGAAGAGAGGCAGCTCCTCAAATACTACCTCGAACCTAAGTACGATATAATCGCAGCAATGGATGAGCGGAAAGGACGCCAAACGGGCAATGTGAAGCCGATCGCAGGTCCAAGCCGTCGGCAGTCTGCGACCGTTACGCAACGCCGTGCCAGTGACCCCTACGCCGTGCAAGTGGACGACATTCGCCCAACGGCGGTCGCCAGCCGAACGGTGGCAATTTTACCTCCGACCAAAATGGCCAACAGGAATCGCTTCACGACCACAAGTAAGCCCTCCACGCACAGCCAAACAGGCCTCGCCGAGTGTGGAGCAACGGTACCCGGAGCAGTGTACGGAATGCGAGCACCAACGAGACCTTCAAAACCGATCGGAATTGATCGTAGTGGTACGGTTCGGGACAATTTCGTGCGTGTGATAGAAGGACCGCTACCTGCGTTGGAAGAGAAGAACACTGTCGCGCTAAGGGACGAGAGTGCAACGACCACCAAGCGATGCGAGGTGAATGGATGTGTTAGTTTCCTGCCGCCAACGAAGCCATTCGGCCGCAAGAGCGGCGGCATCACAGTGTTTAATGGAGACGACAAACCAACGACGCTCGGTGTGTCGGCGAAGAATAACAGCCTAAATACGAGCCGCACGAGACTCAACGGCAGGTTACGGGGAAAGGAGGCAAGGAAGCCAGACTTGTCAGAGGAGCAATCAGCCGATCGTGCCGCGGCTGCAGTCGATATGGGAAAATCAGTCGCAGCAGCACCAGTAGCAGCAGTTGCCATGGAAGTGGATGACGCGGAGCACAGGACGTCGCAAGCCGACCAGATGAAACGGCTCGACGTGAAGGTGCTGAACAATGCGGCCCACAAGCAACGGCACGCGGAGAACGGTGCTGCCGAGCAGGAACCACCACCGATAGACACCATCGAAGTGGATCGTTTGATCGTCGATCGTATCGGTGAGGTGCGGTGCGGGACCGTGCATGTCGCCAAAAGTTTGCTGCTCACCGATGACAACCCGACGCGCAGTAAGGAGCTTTCGGTGACGGCCAGACCCATGGTTGTCGGAGGCCACGTGTTCGTGAACAACGCGCTGCTACCGAGCGGCGATCAAGCGTCTAGTGCGCGCAATCTGCTGGTGCAGGA
>NW_026455744.1:0-3620 GCF_943734635.1 Anopheles cruzii | reverse complement strand
TCCCCGTTACGGACTTTGTCCATTTTCAGAGCAAGGCCGTGTGTCGGCCGATCATTTGTTTAATTGTGATCCTCGCCGGGAGACTTCTGGCTGCCCGCGGAAGGATACTTTTTGATTGATTAGCATGCGAAATGAAGCTGTCTGGCCAGGCCGGTCAGACCTGCATTTCATTTTCCTGCAGTGTCACAGAGGGCGTTGCCGTCGTTACCGGGACCTGTTCCCGGGACGATAAATGAGGCGCGATGATGCGTAAGCGTGAGAAATAAATTGAACGGTGTTAATGCTCGCTGTTGCCATAGTTGCGAAGCGGGGCTTGTTTGAATAGCACGTTGGCTGCGAACCTCTCGAGTGGACGTGACTGGGTTGCGATCTGAGCTGTCTTTTCTTGAGATTTTTCAAGTATTCTCTAAGAAGCTTTGTTTTCAGCTTTGGTGGTTTTGTAGTAAACACCTTTAGGTTAGGAAAATATCGCCACTTGATAGCAAATTTAATTGATTTAAAATCCTTATATTGGCATCGTCACCTTGCACGGTGCGGTTGAGTTGGAGTGCATTTTTGCATGCTTTATTTAAAATGGAATACAAACAGCAAATGAGACAGGAACGCTAGCGGCCGCAAAGACGCAACTCTGTTGCTAGTTACAAACGGAAACATGTCCGAGCACTTTCATGGAAATAATGCTGACAAACGGCACCGCGGCCGGCGTCGGCAGGGCAGACATTCTGCGTACTGACATAACCTTACTTAACCTATCGGTTGTCAATGGGAGGCAATGGATGGTGTAAGTTGACGATCCTGACAGCCGGCGTTAAACATTGTATCATCTGGCCGTTGGCATCCGGCGCGTCATTGCCTTCGGAAACTCGTTTTCTCTCCCTGTGGACAGCACGCGCGCCATACAACGAGAACATTCAGCATTATTCGCACTGTCGCACTCGTGGAATGGTTGATTTTGCCGAAATGACGGACATAGGCGGTTTCCTCGTCCCCTCGAGCGGGGGCCACCTTTGGCTCGAATTAAGATACTTTTCCAAACGTCCGTCCTGGTGCGCACAATGCGCTGATTAGGTGATTTGGCGTGACCAACGGAACCCTTCGGCCGGCACGCTCGCCCACCACCGACTCTCCACCGGGTCCCTATCAGCCCAAAATCGGGCCGATCAGGCAGATGGAGGGCAGGCTCACGCCAACCTACACACCCGGCCCGGCCCAACCATGATTAGCCCTTGGAGGACCTTCTTCACGCTTCTTCTTGTGGGGCACTGGTGGTCAGGGTGGTCATCTGATTCAGGGCACGGCGTAAGGTCACGATCTAGCGAACGCTACCGGCGCAACGAACGGGCCGGGGCAGCCAGCCAGCTCAACGCCGTCGTCACCCGCAACGCCGACGAACGCCGCACCGACAGCGATTGAGATGGCTATTGCTATTTAAATGCTTCCGACAACGAAATAAGCGCAATTTACTCCCCGATATGGTCGATCATTTTACACTTCTTCCGAGGGGCTGCGTTTCGGGCGGCGGCCGCATACCACCCGCGGGTGGTGGGTGCCCTGGGGCCCTGGGAGGGGCTACAGTTTAATAGTGTGTACAAAATTGAATCGTGGCCCTCCTTTTTCCAGGCCAGATTGAACATGAAATCACGCTTTAGAAAGGCCGTTCGATTACGCCGTGAAGTAGGGTGAAGTGTTCTGTTTAAAGGAAGGTGGAACACACTTTTCGCCCCGATGCGGTACCGTTTAATTTATTTCTATTGCCTAATGATAAGGCGATGGAACGGTTTTGGAGCATTGCAATTACTTAGTGGACTTTAATATTACTACTTTCAATATTCATTACGCTTCATCTCAGTGAGTAGAAGCCCGGTGCGAATATTTCAAATTGTTAAACAAGCATTCAAGGGTTTTTATAATCGGCAGCCTATATGTTTGACCTAAGAAAATGTTAAAGTTCAAGTAATGAACAATGAACAAGGCGAGCTACTAAATGGTCTCTTGTAATCTGTGTTGCCATTTGAGGTAATACGATTAGCGATAAATTCGATAAAAAAGAAAGTAAAAGCAAACTGCAAACGAAGACATGGGACCGGAATGCACGATGTACGTGCCCGTGTTTGATAAAGTGCAACAAATTGCAATCACTTTTTAACAACCAATAGATGGGACGAAAATGCAACACTTAAAAGGCGTTTAGTTAAAACAGTTCACCCAGACGTGCCTGGTTTGAAAGCAAACACCAGTAACCGGTGCGGAGTGGTTTGGTTTGTCGCTGAGAAGGATAACGAAAGTTGTTTAACAAACGCACGATTATTGTTTATGTGACAATGTCGCAGTTGTTGCCGGCATTGCCATTGGGCCAACAGATAAAACCCGCGAAAGGCCCATTAGACATCCATAAAAGCACAGCTCGGGAGAAGGGCATAATCAATGCAAATGGTTCACTTCCGGCAAATGCTCGGATCGTCAAGCGTAAAGGACAGCCATCGGTGTTTCCCGCCGGCCAATGGTGGCCACTTGCGGGTACGAGCGAAGGGACCATTATTTGTAGGTCAACCGTTGTCAGCCGCGTACGCCGATAACGGAAAAATCGCAACCCGCTGGTGCCCCGAGGGCGGAACAATTGGCCAGTGGCCAGCGGCCAGAAGGTTCTTGACAGAATCCGAAATTTATCGCCCCCAACCAACCACACGGCGTAGACACAACGGTTCTGCCGAGTGGTTTTGTAGGTCGCACGCGCCTTCCCATCCCCCTTCGCCGCAGGAGGTGCATTCCCGCGCGAACCCCTCAGCTGACCCAGCGCGGTATCATTATTTGTAATCCATTATCATAAATTGCATTGTTCAGCATAAATCGCATTATGCGCGCGTGGCGGCGGCGGCGACAGTGTTGGCCCGGCTGCCCGTCCGGGCGGCCGGCTGGCTGGCCAGCGAGGTGCATTTAGTGTCTGATGTAGTTGGGCCTAAATGTTAATGCAAATTTCAAGCGCCGAGCGCCGCCGCCTCCCGATCGCCAACCAATTCGCGACCCACGCGAAGCACGTATTTGGAGCAACAAGCGTGCGGGAGGTGTTCCTCGTGTGACCCCAAAGGTGGCCACAATGGAAGTGGTGCACTTCCGGGGGATGGGCGTAAAAAAAAAAGATTGAGAGGGTCGCACTTTTGAAGGGTTTTACGCCAACATCCCGGAGCATGGTGAGCAGTAACGCGGTGAGTAAGTTGACCGGTCAGCAATCTATTGTACCATTTGAAGGAACTAATGTACCAACAATTAATTATTGATACACTAACAAGCCATAATCCTGATGCCCGAAGCACCGATAACTAATGACGCGCTTTTGAAACGGCGTTACTAATGCAAAACAGCCGCTAAGGAAACACAACCAATTACTACGTCAACCGGGCATAAATAATCCTATATCTTCGGCCACTTTTTACTGGGGTCCACACGCTGGGCGATTAATAGTGGCAGAAAGCAACGCTAAGACAGCTTTCTAAAAGCTTCAAGTAATCCCGCTTGACGGGCGTCGTCTTAGGTAATTGAATCGAAACAAACATGCGGCGATCGCGGCACCATTACTCAATAGCAGCCACGAGAAGACACGGCCGAAGGGGCCGCCAACGGGG
>NW_026455743.1:0-3623 GCF_943734635.1 Anopheles cruzii | reverse complement strand
GCCCGAATCGGGCGTTCGCGCCACCAATAGATAGATAGATAGATAGATTGGGAACTCAGTAGCTCACACATTGGTGTACAACAAGAACAAAAAAACATGTACACCGAGAACGCGTAATTGTAAACGCGTAAACGTTGAACCAACAACTGTCTCGTTATTATGGCCGGCGACAGAGCCGCACCGAATCCGAACGTTGCTTGCCGATCACCGATCACTTTCATCGCGTTGGAGAACGGGACCAGCTAGCAGCCGAACTCGCTGTGTGACCCAAACTAACCACACAGGGCCGTCGCGCGTTTCATTCGCTATTTCGTGCGCGAACTTGTACTCGGTGATCCGCCAGCTTACAATATTTCGAGTTACAACCTTTTACACATCTAAAAATTTCAGAAATGTAATAGCAAAAATCGCACGCACAGCTGGACTGCTACCTGTGTATGTGTATCTGTGTGTGCAATGTTTACAAAAATACACCAGAAATGACAGTTCGTATCCAAAGAGCTTGAAAAGCTTTCACATTTAAGCTTTTTAGCACATTTTAGCACATTTAGCACTCGGAGCTTCTCTAATTGAAAACCGTAATGCCGACACTTGAGTTTGCCATTTGAGATTGACAACTCAAGTAATTGAAAACCGTAATCGGGGGGTTAGCCCCAACATACTTCGTTTGGTTCCTTAATCTGGTAAGCCCCGGTAAGGTAGAACAGAGATTTTCGTCTAATGAAGCGGCAATTACTTTCGTGGACGATTATTTTGACGAGAAAATAAATGTTACTTTTACGAGTTTCGTACTATTTGAACAACAATTAATGAGTGATGTTGGCGTTCCATTTTATTTATTTAAGCATATTTGGGTTTGAATAAAAATGTCTTTGTTTCTTTAAATAAAATAAGGGGCAAAACGGATAAACTGTAATGCTAGTTCAGGACGCTATTCGTATGTGGTCTGCCCTGGGGCATGTTCAATTAATTTGATGCCTTCACTAGAAATTTGATCCAACTACACCTTCACACAACCCCCACGTGGCACGGTTAACCTGGCACAGGCGAATTACACGTTTTTCTTTCCTTCAAATCGCAGCAATAAAATAAATTCCCCAATCGATGAACAGCTAATTGGGTTGCCGATCGACGCCACACGGACCTGCTGGTAGCACATTTACCATTTGGCAAGCTCTGGGTCCGTTTCGTGCCGCACATCGATCGATTAAAGGGGTTTCACTTCAGCACCCGGCGCAGAAGCCGATTTACTCCTCGAGCCTATCGGGCCGGCAGGTGATCAATGGCGCGCCACTTTCTTTTATGACAGCCCGGCGCACTTTGCTCGCCATCGCTCGGTGCGCGAAACCGGCCGATAATCAATCTCCTGCCAGCCGCGCGTTTTGGGCGCAATTTTGCCACGAACCGGGCGGACCGATCCGTTCCGTTCCGATTCATGCGAGTGAGGATTTTTCCCGCATTTCCCTACCCTCGGACATTCGGGATATCCAATCGCCAGCAGAAGCGAGCGAGAGTTTGTGTGTGTGTGTGGAGGAGAAAATTAGGGAAATTATAAAAAAAAAGTATAACCCTTGTGATTACGCAATGGCCGCGAACGGCATGCGTGCCGGATTCTTTTTCTCCCTTTCGCGCTGCGTTCGAATGACTTTCTTGAGTCACGATCGGTGACATTCCAGCGGAGGTTGCATGGCCCCACACACACACACACGGTGACCAAAGACGATGAGGGTAATTTAATTTCTTTCCGGAGACGGGCCTTCGTTTGATGGATTACAAATTTGGAGCAAAATGATAGAAACGTTAGGTGGGCCTTTCGAAGGTGGAATCGATGCTGTGGGTAAACCTCGAAAAGGTTGAATGCCTTTGCGCGTCTCACTAGACAGCGGGTCTCAGCGTGAATCGCCCATGTAACATCGCTGATGGTGACGTCAGTAAGGGGTGTGTTGCAAGACGGTGGGCGCAAAACGGTTGGAATACTAATCCACGAGCCCTGCGAATGGATGATAGATTTGTTTGTCTATTGCCAATATCCGGTGTGAAGTACGGCTTGCGGCTTTGCCTGAGCTTTGCTTTCCAAGGTTAGGGCAGTGAAGGTGAAATGCGCACACAGCATATTACAAAATAGATCGCTAAAACTCGCGAATTCCGAATTCCTGAGGAGGTTTGTTGCATCACACCCATTTCATTTTCATAAAACATTTAAATGGAGCTAACACCCCTAAATTAATCCACCATTTCCCATTGTTTGCAATACAGTATAATATCCATTCCACTCCTTCTTTTCACTATTTTGGCCTTGAATATATCAATGGATCAATAGAAAAAACCTAAGAATTTACAATAAGACAGAGAGCAGAGCTTCGAATGAGGATAACGAGTCCCCTGGACCTTCTCTGAACAGCCTCGATCGCGTATGCCCAATAGTGAGACAGTGAGTAGTGTCAACTCCCAACTTCCAACGCGTCTAGCGCAGTGGACTCCCAACAACTAAATCCATCTTCCAGCGTACCAAACTTCGGCATCGAGCCGGTAATTAAACGCACATTAAAACAGTAAATCTTTCGCGTAAACCAAGTGGCAACCAGTTTACCAATTCCCAAACTGGCGCTACTGGCTCTCCGGTGCGATTGTTCCGAGCCCGTCCCGGGGCGAGGACCTGCCAACATCATTTGGAAGCTTGAAGCGCCACTTTGCCTTCATTTTTGCCGGTTTTATGCGGAACGGTGTGCTCGTCTGCCGTCTGCTGTTTATTGCCGTCATCAGACTGTAGCCGCCATCCGCGGGTGATCGGGTGGTGCAAAGCTGTTCATCTTCACCCCGGGGCAGGCCACCGGACATGTTTGTGATTCGCCCGTAACACAACCTGGTATTTACATTTTCCGTTTTCCGTTATTCCGTTTTGCTGTGGTCTGTTTTGGGCGTTTCGAAGAACCCTATTGAGATGCGTTTCTCGTACAATTCTTTAATCTTTTCGTGTTCCTCTTTAATGTAAACTTTGGGCTCCATTGTGTACTGCATTTAATCATCCTTTTTGTCAGTAACACTGACAAAATGTCACAGCAAAATTAAATGGAAGCAAAACGGTTGGCTGTTGGCATTGCCTTCATTAGAGACCGAGCATCGTTCTGTGGACCTCGTTTCGGTGTCATACCGTGGACACCTACATGAGTGCCGATCCCCCGTGGTGGACTTTCACATTCCGGTGCTACGGTTCTCGGCCCCCAGCGACGTAGGATTTCAGACACTGCCCTACATTCGCACGTCGGTGTCGAAGGGCCGTAAGGTGTCATATTCGGCCCGTCGCCGTCGCCGTTTTTTTTTGCAATACGCCTGCATTCCCGGCCAAACCTGAAGTCACGTACACGCCGCGCGAGTAAACCACACAAAAGCATTACTAAACGCTGGGAGTCGCCGCCGCCGACAAGGAGCAGCATCATCAACCGCACCCCCAGAGCCCGAAAGTGACTGCGCCTGCGCCAAGCTCGTGTCGTTGTCGACTCGCAAGTGAAGCAAGTGTCGATGACGAGCGAAATGTTCTTGTGAAATACACACTCCGGGTTGACCACCGGACCGACCGACCTGTCAGCCAGCCAGGGACCGACTTTGAAGCGCACTAATGCACT
>NW_026455742.1:0-3623 GCF_943734635.1 Anopheles cruzii | reverse complement strand
CTAAACCAGTTCCACTGGTTCCACAAACCAGCAGATACTGGTGCCAACAGGAGAGGACAGTGTCAGCAGATCGTCGTCACAGCAAACCGTGCGAAATGCACACAATGTGCTGGAGAACAGTACTGCCGAAAAGATGTGCAGTGAAAAATAAACGAAACTGTGTTGGTCATATGAATAACATACTGACAATCTAAATTTATAATGTTATACTATAATACTTTTAGGTTTATTTGAAATGAATAGCAATTAATAAAATTCAGCAATCTTCATAAAGACGGTATAGTTAGTATACGACAGTCAGTATAATAACTTTTATCACTACGACCAATTAAACGAGCTTGAACAACTTCTTGACTATATAACTTATGTAAGTTTAGTTTTCAATCCGTTCACACAATATCGTGAGTGTTATAATCATCGTTTGTCTGGAAGATACTGTCGAAACGTGCAGATTAATTCCTTTTGAAACTTGAAAAAGTTTTCTTTCATTAAATATTTTGGCTTACCACAAGCTGCCCACCAATCATCCGAAATGATGTCAAATTTTTGCAAAACTGCTCACAAATGTAGGAGGCCCATTAAATTTGGGATGGCTTGTTTTTTAAAGAGTGAGCATACTTAATGCCTTCGCTACGGGTAGTCGATGGCGAAGGCGTCTTTGTGACAAGCAGCAATATATTATATTTATTTTTCAAGCCTGGGCATGGGTCACAAATCTCCAGGCTGTGCTGGAGCCGTTAGTTTTTTCATGATTGTTCCCTTGGCATCTTGTTTGTACATGCGGTTTTTGGTAAAGTTTTCAAATATTGAAAATTGTCGGTTGTTTGGTTCTCTGCCCGAAAGATCGACCCACCTTGCCAAAATGGGGTCGGTGCAATCAAAACCTTTGGAAACAACATTAGTCCTACACAGGACGGAGACGATAGAATCACGAGGCGTTAAAATGATTATTTATGACCCTAGTTCAGACAGTTTTCCAATTGAAACATCTCGCGTTTTGTGAATTTTGCACAACACATTCAACTGTGTTGAATTGACGAAACGTTGAGGAGTAGCTAAACGACTCCACAATCGGCTGTTGGATGTATGGTAGAACGAAGAGAGAATAACAAATAATAACGGTTCGTATAAATAAACGGTTTCCTGAAAACTTTTAGAAACCATATAATGAGGAAATAACAAAATGATGTTATTGAGTATTGAGTCGTATGTGTACCGTGTCTCAACGAGAAATACGAAAAAATCTATTTCTTTGTCTCTTTTAATTACAATCCAATGCTTTTCCCACGAATTTAAGTGGTTTGTGTGGTTAAGTGTGGTTTGTGCAATTAGATCTGACAAAGATTCAACAAATTGTGCTACGGCGAAGATTTGATGTCCCATTAAGTTGACTTGCCGCAAAACCCAGCCTTCTCATGCACGTGTACATGATGTTACCACTATCGTCATTCAATATACAAGCTACTAATGCGGAAACTTTGATATACGATGCGAAGAACATCTGGGAAAGTGCCGCGTGCAACAATAATCAAAAACGGTCACAAATTGCCTGCTGATGTCCACTCAGTGCTCCATTTGTCACGACGTCCTAGTACGCTGAGATTGATATTTTGATGCCGACCTTGTCAACGTGATCCATCAGTGATCCAAGAATCACATCATTCCAGTATTAATGGTGTAGTATAATGTGAATGGTACTGCTGCTGTGGGTGAGTTCAAAGTATGCCCAACATTGTGAACAGTTTCAGATTTAGTCTCAACCTTTAAGTTTTTGCGACTCCGTTATTTTGTAGGAAGTGTTATATTTACACTCCATCTGTCGTAATTTTGCAGACATTGACAGTGGATTGCTTTTTAAAAATAAAATCCCACCTTTCATTGCTTATGCCATTCTTGAATGTTGCTTGAAATCATTGTGATTAGAAAAGCCTTTTAGCCGATTGGATCATGTTAAACAGGTTTCTTTTACTATTTGTGATTATAAAAATTAATTTATGGCCAAATATTTTAAAGATTGTTTACATTCGCTCTGACTGTACATGGCACTGGCTTTGGCAGCTCGATCCCGGAAACATTGTGTATGACAATTGTTAGCCCCATGATGATTCGAAATATGCCTATATCCAATATTTTATCCTATACGAAACTTTATTTATTTCTTTATAAAAATGTCGGATTCAAGAAATTACAGCCTCCATTCAAAGAATTACTAGCAATTGGAAGCTCATCTACCTCATCATAACTTTTATTACAGTTTCCGAGATGTGTTCACTCCACACTACCCGCCCTACACACTATCAATAAATTATGAATACTATCTTACAACCCAATTCTGTTTCCCATGTTGCACTTCACTTGGTGCATTGTCACAACTTGTTCACCTTATTCATCATGGTTGTATCATGGTCGATTTTGGAGAGTGTAAAAACCCGTTTCGTTTGTCCAAAGATGAGCGTTTCGTTTGTCATAAGTGTAAGACGGAGACATAAACTATAGAAAAAGTGAAAAATGCATCTCATCAATCTCTTTGGACACGGATCAGAAATGAACTTCGCCCTGTTTCCGTGGTCCATCACTTTTTCTCGACGTTTGAAGATTTGAGTTGAGAATTTGTAGAACGCTTAAAACAACTGAATTAGTCATTGGCATTAAATTAAATCGGGAATGCAAAAGAGGGAGCAACGGAGCCACGTTCTATGGGAAACACATTACTATAACTTCTACTGACCGGTTATGAGTTCACCGAAACTAACGGAACCATATCCACAGAGACACGATGCGTAAAGCACGCGACCGTCCCCTAAATTTATCTAGGTCCAGAATCAGTTTTCGGTTCTTCGTGTTGTCCACCCAAAATCAGACACTTCACGACTGCAGCCGGAAAGTCCTTCGACACAACTTAGGCAGGACCTCCCAAGTCACTCTTTACGTATTACTCGCGAGCACTCACTCTCAGCTGGAGCTCTTTTTCAGTTTGACGACCGCTGACAGGATAGGAAAGCTGATAGGGGTGGGAAAATTTTATGCCGCACTCGGAATGAACATCATCGAGCAAAATGAACAAAATATTCTATCGATGGAAAGCATTGGCTAATGCAGTTGTGCTTCACCTATGAGGTCGGAGATTTACCATATTTCGGTGAAATTTGCTAACCAAAGCTGTGGAGTGGAAGTTTCGAATTTTAGCTAAGCCCAATCTATTCCACCACAGATTTGTGTCACAGAAGGTAATTTTCCTGTGGTTTTAGTTTTTACTTCTTTTGAGATTGCGATTTTCGCAGCTTAATGGTTATTTACCGTGATGGTGACAAACGTGAAAGAAGTAAAGGGGCACAGCTTGTCTGAATCTTTCTTCTCTAAACTGCTGAGTAGTTAAATCTTGAATAGATAAGTTCAATAGTCTGTTTTGGTAAAATCGAGTAATGAAACAATACAAAAACCAGCAAAACCCTGAAATTAATTACACGGTCATAAAATGGTTGATAATTTGTTTAAATTGATAAACATATATTTCAACATGTTTCTCTAAAACGGACAAAAAGGCCACCTTGAACCCATGGCTACCTTGAGAATCTCGTTGCATGCTGTATTTGCGTTTTGATAACACAAACTCATTTGCTGTA
>NW_026455741.1:0-3628 GCF_943734635.1 Anopheles cruzii | reverse complement strand
ACGGTGGTCTTCAGGTATCGTTCGTGGCCGGCCAGGTCAATGAAGGTAATAACTTTGGCCGATTTCTCGCAGATCTTTACCCAATCAAGCGTACCATGATCCGGTTTGTTGACCACATTCCCCACGCTGTCGAACCCGAGGATATCGTTCCCCACGGAGCTGGTTCGTCCGCTTTCGATCTCGTGTTTATGTCGAAATAGTCGTTGCCGCGCAAAGCCACGGCCATTGTCCAGTTCGCCATGGGTCAACACACCGAGCAGCGTCGACTTGCCCGCATCAACGTTGCCCACGACCGCTACGCGCACCTCGGTAAAATCGTCCTCCTCGACCTTCCGCCGGATCAAATACTGACCCGTCGTACCCTTCTCAGCCTTGCGGATGCGCAGCTCGACGCACTCTGCGTCAAGCATTGCGGCCAGCGACTGTAACGTCGCCAGTGACGCCGCGTACTCGTCGGGTTCCAAACCGTTCTCGCCTCCATCTGCTCGTGGATATTGTGGAATGAAATGTTAAACAGATGTTCCCCGACGAACCCACCCACTTTCGAAGGCACACTCACCTTCGCCGATGCCGATCTCATACACCGTCTCGCCGCGGCTGGCGCAGATGCGCTCCTCTAATCGCTTGGTCAACAAGTCGAACTGATCCTCCGTCGGACATACGAGAACCGTTTTCTCGCGGATGGTCGAGTAATCAACAAACTTTCGTTCCCCGTTCACGGGGCCGAGAGCCAACACGTCCGACATTTTGCCCATTTTATGCCTACTCTCGGCCATCGACGCCATCGAGTCGGGTGTTCCCGTTCCGCCTACGGCCGCACCTGGCCCTAGCGGTGAAGACTGTTTTGTTACGCTGGACTTCATATTGCCTTTGGCGTTATTTATCGTTGCTTGTCGTTATTTGTCGCGCGTCAAGAAATTGTTCATAATCGGTTGTCGGTCGCCTTTTTCTTCACTCCCACTAACACTGCCATTCCCGTCGCCTCAATTGCACCTCTTTTGTTCCGTTCCTCCACTGATTTGCGTCACGCGTCAAGTGAACCAAAATAATTTATCAACAGCTTAAGTTGCGCTGCCTTATGAATTCTTTCTACCTGCGGCGATTAAAAGCTTGTAGATAAATATCCTCACGATATCCGAAGTGCAGCTGGGAATTGCTTCGCGTTTGTCCGATGTGGCAATCCGATCGGGCGCGCGGGTGTCTCGCACCGATATGTTTACGTTACGTTTACAAATTCCTTTCACTTTCTAACGATACGAACGACTGCCACACGGGAAAGCGAGCAACAATTATCAAATGTGATGTCTAAAAATGGAGATAGTATCTTTCGGTACTGCTCCCCCGAGTTGTCCTCGGCACCCACAACGATAAAATAACAACGGCACAGGGACAAATATAGAAGCTATTCGATCACCTTTCCACCGCAGGAACCGCTGAGAAATTTAGAGTCGTGCTGGCGCAAGATTGATCGAGCATTTGCCAATGTTTGCTACGATTGCAAAAGAAACGTTTCGTTGTCATTCTTTGACGTTCGTCAGGTTTCATCGAAACGTCAAATTGCCCGCAAAGTTTGAAATTGCTCTTGTAAAAAGTCCTTATTACGTCGTGCTTAAATCATTCACCAAACGCTGTGCAGTATATTTTACAACTTGGCATTGTAAATTTATTTGCATTCCACTAAACTCGGCAATCTTTCCACTGGTTTGGTTGTAACTATTGCTCAGCATTGCATCACATACTGTAAACACGTGGGAAAACCTCGAATTCTGCAACACATTCCGAATCAAAACAAACACTAAACAGTTCGAGGAAAGCAATCAATAAACAAATCTCGTTCTGGATTCGATGAAATAGATTTGTGGATGATTTCTTTAGTTTCTACCTCCAATAATCGCGCGCATCATGTACCATGAGAAGCAGCAACGGGAACTGTGTGCACTTCACGCGCTAAATAATTTGTTTCAGGGTAAGTTACGACTTTTCACCGAGCACCAAAACTCGATTCACAAATCCGGTTCGCTCCTTTGCAGATAAAAGTTCGTTCAGCAAATCTCAGTTGGATCATATCTGCCAGCGTTTATCGCCCAACGATTACATTAACCCTCACAGGTATATCAGGTGGCGCAGTCGTCTTAGCTCAATGTTTCATTATGAAAATCCCGCTGCATTCCTTCACAGATCCCTTCTCGGGCTCGGGAATTACGACGTGAACGTAATAATTGCCGCCTTGCACATGAAAGACTGTGAGGCAGTTTGGTTCGACAAACGGAAGTGAGTATCTTTGCGCACATAACACCGTGCACCGTGCACTAAGGCCTTTTCCGCCCTAGGGACCCATCGCGAATTGATACATCGAAAATAGTGGGGTTCATATTGAACGTTCCAACCACCTACAAAGTCGGATTCGTTAGACTCCCGATTCAGCGAAGGCACTGGATTGCCATACGGCAGATCAACGAAGAATACTGGAACCTCGACTCCAAACTAGATGTCCCGCAGTGTTTGGGGGACGTAAGTTAATTGATTGATTCGCGAGCCGGCCGGCCAACTAATTTGTGGACTTGTGTTTCAGGAATCAAGTATGCTGCAGTATCTGCGTGAGCAGCTGAACAGCAACGACAAGGAGTTGTTTATTGTGTGCACAAATGAGGTCGATAAAACGCAGCAATGGCTGCGACCATAGAAAGAAAAACAGTGTTGAATAAGCGAATAAAGCAAACATGTTAAGACTGATAAACGTACTTTTGTACGATCAACAGGAAAGAGCTATGGAAAGTCATGGACGAAAACGGCTTCCCCGGGAAGCTCATTAAATTCATAAAGGCTACGGTGGATGGGACGCAGTGCTGTGTGCGGATTTCGGGTGGATTGTCGAGTCCATTCGAAACCCGCAGGGGGCTTCGACAGGGTGATGGTCTCTCCTGCCTGCTGTTCAACATTGCGCTACAGGGTGTGATGAACCGTGCGGAGGTCAACACGCGGGGCACAATTTTCAACAAATCCAGCCAATTCGTCTGCTTCGCCGATGACATGGATATTGTCGGCAGAACAACTGCGGCGGTGGCAGAACAGTTCACCAGACTGAAACGGGAAGCAGCGAGGATTGGGTTGAGGATAAATGCGACCAAAACTAAGTACATGCTAGCCGGCGGAACCGAAACCGACCGACAACGCCTAGGCAGCAGTATTGGGATCGACGGCGATGAGTTCGAGGTAGTCGACGAGTTTGTCTACCTCGGCTCACTGGTAACGGCGGACAACGATACCAGCCGTGAGATCCGGAGGCGCATTATCAGCGGAAGTCGTGCCTACTATGGGCTCCACAAACAACTACGGTCGAACAGACTTAGCACCCGCACGAAGTGTTACCTGTACAAGACCCTCATAAGGCCGGTTGTACTCTATGGGCATGAGACGTGGACCATGCTAGAGGAGGACCGGCGAGTACTCGGAGTTTTCGAGCGACGAGTACTGAGGACGATCTTTGGCGGCGTACAGGAGAACGGAGTATGGAGGCGAAGGATGAATCACGAGCTCGCGGAACTCTACGGCGAACCCAGTATCCAGAAGGTGGTTAAAGACGGAAGGATACGTTGGGCAGGGCATGTTGCAAGAATGCCCGACAACT
>NW_026455740.1:0-3629 GCF_943734635.1 Anopheles cruzii | reverse complement strand
AAAATTATATATAAGGGAACGGACGCTTCGGAAAGCCAGCAGTTTTCAAGTGCAGTGCCACAGAGGATCGGTGTAACTAACAAGCAGTGTCAGCAGTTTATAAAGCCACAGAGAACCTGCAACAACATCAGTTCAATGACGTGTTTTCGTGTAAACTTCCATCCAGTCCAAGCCACAGCTATGTTGCGAGCAGTAAGAAAGCGAATATTCCCAACGTTAGCCCAGTTATTTTAAAGTGTCTCTGATTTCGTCTTTTTTCGTTTGTGTACCTCCCGGTACCCGTTCGCGATATTTAGTTGCTCCTGTTGGCGCTTGCGTGTGGTGTCCTGGGGCAGAATGTGTTGAGTACCACCAGCACCGTACCTCCGGAAGCGATCGTCAATCTCGACGATGACGACTTTCAGCTATTTCTCGCGGGCCGTGAACCGAAGGCTTTTTCGGGATCGACGACAAGTTCGAACTCGTCTGTAACAACTAGCACCACTGCTCGGACGACGACTCCTCCGACGACTCCTCCGATGACTCTTCCGATGAGTCCTTCGACGACTACCACTTCACCGCGTCCCCAAACTCCTTCGACGACAACCACACCACCGCGTCCCCGAACCCCTAGTCCAACCACCTCGACTGCCACCACTGTTACCAGAACTCCTATGCTTGGAGGCAGGTCGTTGCTTGGAGAAAGCACACCAACTGTGCCTAACACTAACGTGCTCGGACAGCAGTTCCGACCAGCGGGCCGCGACTTTACCAACTGGCTGATGCAACAGATGAACAAATTCCAGGAAGTAACGCCTGTTCCCCAACATGTCCCAGGGCAGGAGCAAGCCGCTGTGAGCACCACAGCCCGTCCGACAACCATGGCTCCTTTTCCAGCCTTCAGCAGTGGTCAACCGAGTGGACATCAGCAAAGTCTCCGCAGCCAGTTACAAACTTCCCAACAGTTGACGGATCGACTACTGACCCTGTGGACTCCGAGCGGGTCCTACATTCAGACAGATGGTCTGCATTACACTCCACCAGCCGTCTTTTACCAAACACCGACTGTCACCTACGAAAATGATGGTGTTTCTCACAATAATCATTACCCAATCCACCATCATGATCTGAAGCAGCAGCAACAACAACTGCCTTTTCCAGAATCCTCGCCCTATACTGACACCTATCTCAGTTACCAGAAACCCGCTCGGCAACCTGGAGCACAATCGACAACCTCATCCGGTCGGGCTCCCATCGCGGTAGATCACGTGTCACATTCAGGTGCTGTCTTCTATTCGGACGGTAACTACTACTACACTCGGCCGGAGGCACCGCCGCTACCACAGATCCGACCTTACGAACTCCAGCACGTCGAGAAACCATTTTTGATTAATTATCCCTAAGAAAGCGCGGTTGTTACCAATGTGTAAACATCAATGCAAAAGAAACATTAGATGTTGGTTGTTATTGTTTTGTTCTTTTGCATCTATTTTATAGTTTGCCGTTTTCACGCGTCTTGATGGACCAAATAAACTGTCAGAATTGTACAGTAGCAGTAGTAATTTGTCCTGGATTATTTGGAGTTTTTATATGTGTGTTTGAGCGCAGTTAAGGGCTTTGTATAACATCATTGATCTGATCTTTATGCCAGATAGAGTCGAATGCTCTTTCGGTGTCCAGCAATACTAGTCCTGTTGATTTTTTGTTTTTCCTGCTTGCAGTAGTGTTTCTGATCAGTCTGTAGATGAGGTGAGTGGTGGATAGAAACGGTTGGAAGTCGTATTGTTTAGTTGGTATTATGTTGTTTTCCTCCGCGTGTCGCCTTAGCCTTGTTGCAATTACCTTTTCAAATAGTTTTCCTAGGCAATTGAACAGGTTAATTGGCCTGTAGATGTCAGGACTTCTTGCACCTTTGTTCGGTTTTGAGATGGCGATTATTTTATACTTTTTCCAGCATTCTGTGAAGTACCCTATTTTCAGACATCCGTTGAATATATGTTGCAGCAGTATGATTGCTTCTTTTGACAAAATTTTTAAAGATCTGTTGTTTATTCCATCCTACCATTACCATTGGTTGTTGATACCTTTTATTAACATTTAGATACTTTGCTTTAAAAATAATGTTTTAAGTTAAAGTGGCTTTATACTTCCAGATGTTTGTTTTGCGCCTCCAGAGGTATGCTTCTCACATAAACCAGTGCTAGGGTCTTTTCCCAAATCCCTTCACCGTTCGATTCAACTCAAAAATAATAGAACATCGCCCTTCTTCGATGTTTCGATGTCGAAACGTCGCATAGGTTTTTTCAGTTTAGCAAAATGGCAAGAATTACAGAGCGAACAGGACCGGTGAAAACGATGGCTGAAACGCAAATTAAATATACACAATGGCTCCTAATAATGTAGCGGTGTGAACGGTCAACTAGGCTTCGTTGCCCATTATCAAATTTATACTAATAAATAAATAAATAGGGCCCCAAACTTTTGCTTGCAAGTTGAGGCACTGTTACTGGAAGGCCACACGATGCATAACATATAACATAACATAACAAAATTTGACATAACATCGATCAGTTTGTGTCAAATCCGTTATGCTTCGTGTGGCAGGTCTGAAATATAACAACGTGGTGACCGAAATGTCGAACGTGTTTACATTTATGTTTTTGGCCCGAGAAAATAGAAATCGAAGAGGGAGGTTGATTTTTGAATAATTTGTAGTTTAAATTTAAAAAACATCACAAGTAAGAACCTCTGTTTTTGAACAAAGGCTCGGTGTTACGTGTTATATTATATTTTAGAGGGTCCGCTGAGCCATAAAGCTTTTGACAACTGCTTACCGATTAAATGTCAAATTTGGTTACGTTATGTTATATGTTATGCATCGTGTGGCCCCCCAGTTAGAGTTTGAACTGTCGCATACACCATACACCACCATAAACACAGTAGTACACCATAAACGGATAATCTGCGAACGAACCTTTTGAAACACGTGTCCCGACATAAAAGATAGCATTGTTAAAATCACATTTTTTATCAAAAAGCCCCAAAAGTCTCTTGGGTTTTCAAACAGAAGTTTCTGAGCATTTCCATGTTTGTTTAAATCTTTGCTTTATTGTAACAGGATTTCAATCACGAATTTATCTCGTATTGTAGATAGTACGAACTAATCAAATCAGATATTTTTCACGTTGAAAACGAGAGTTCAATTTATTATTTTAGTATTTAGAGCACGAAACAGTTTCTTGTCCCACCTCTCAACTTCCGTTGGTGCATGGCATAGATCCACACGGTCTAAATAGCAGTCCTGAGTGAGTCCGCCGGTCATATCTGTCCTCCAAAAGGACTTTTTTTGAAACGGTATGGAATGCCGACTTCGCAAAGCCATGGTCATACCTCAAAAACGGTAACAAATCTTCCTACAAAAATTCAGGGTCATCGCTCATCGTCATCGTCACGCAAGATCGCTGTGGTGGTGTGCTCTCATTCCTTTATCAAGGATCCCAGACTCCCCACGCACTGCAGTTTTCAAGGAAACGAAGAAGAAACCAAACGCGGCGTTGCTTCTTTAAGTCCTCGGTGGGATATACTCAGAACGACTTTCACCAGCAACTCCGCTGGACCACTGGATGGTCCAAGGACGTAAATTGAGCTTC
>NW_026455739.1:0-3631 GCF_943734635.1 Anopheles cruzii | reverse complement strand
TGTTTACCCAAGGGAGAGCACAGGACCGCAGGACTACAGGAAAAAAAAGAATGGCCTAGTAAGAAGCGCTGAGGCGAGTGAGTCGCGAAATTATGAACTGCAACCCGCATTCAATCTCGCCCAACTCGGGGAAAACCGTGGGCCGCATTTTTTTTTACCGGCGGCTTTCCCGCTGTTTCTGTCGAGTCGAGTGCCGCCGATGGGGGCAAGCTCTTTTGGGGCTCCGCTTGAGATCTGCGTTCCATCTCCGGCTCGGTTGAATGATTATGGTTGGTTTTGTTTCCCAGCCCGAGCGCGCGCGCTGGTTGATCCTTGTTTTACTACATCAGGCCTGACTTAGTTCAGTCTCCATTATCCGCTGATGCCGCTGCAGATGAAGAAAAATAGTTGACTTCTGCCGGTGACGGTGGTTTGTTGGAAGGTCACGAGTGTTGACTGTCTCTTACTTAAGTCTAGAGTCGGCCTTTTTTTTGTCTTTGCCTGCGATGGAGGACTCCTTTCTTTTATGCCATAACGCGGTTGTCCTTTGCAGCGGCCAGAGGAATATGTTTTTCTTTTCATTATCTTCAGCGGCGCTTAGGACTCCATGCTAATTGGAGGATTAAGTAGATTTCATCAGCATTGTTGCAGCAAAGGAAGAAGAGGTTTTGTTTGCTTTTTTGCCTAGTTTTGTCCTCAAAAAAATAATTTGATTGGGCTTATCCACCGCGTAAAAAGTTTTTTTTTGATTTTCCATTTCACTTCAAATTTGACTCTATGCTTACGAGCTTACCAGGTGTACAAATGGAAGATATACGTTTCTTTTGATGAAGAAAAAATTAAATTTACATGATAACCTTACAACATTTGTTTTTCGAAGTAATCACCGTTCGATTGTTGCAATATGATTGAACCGTGTCTTCGTGCCCTTTCTGATCCGGTTTTGGTAGCAGATGATACCCCATGCCTTGCTGGTCCTGCCACCCCACAGAGCATCTTATTTCAGGCGAAACGATTTGCTGTGCATGGGCTAGGCTCGCCAGGTGAAAGCCATGTATTTTTGTTTTTCAGATTCTCGAAAACTGAACCCATTTTTCATCACGAGGCAGAATTCGACTCAAATCTAATGACTTTTGAAAGGAAAATGGCTGTTTGGGGCACATTCAGTATTTCTGCCAATCTGCCAAGCGGACAATTGCAACTCATACACCTAGTAAATTCCAAGTCAAAGGGTCTGTTGTTTCAGAACCTTAATTTAGCACTCAATCTGTCCCTAAAAAAGGGGTTGCAGTTGATGCATTCGAATGTAATTCCATCCATAACCAAGGATTGAAGCAGATTTTTAAGTTCGCAACTTTCATGTCAAATCTTCTGAACGACCATTGCAAATTCAAACGTATCAACTTTCTTGGATATAATTGTTAAACATTCTAAACGTTATTATGCAGCAACATATTGCTATAAAGATGTTTTCAGTGTAAAACGATGTAGAGTGGAATAGCTGCCATGCCCATAATTGGCAGTAATAGGTGACGATGGCGAGCACGCGGCCGCTCTGGGGCCGAGGCACGTTTTTTGCTGATCTTGCCATTTATTTTCCCGTTCCCCCCAAACGATAACTTTCAAGCAATTACAACGAGGAAAATGTCCTTTTTTTCTTCGCTGCTTCGTTGCTCCCAAAAGGGTGACGTGGAAAAGGCATAATACAAATAATAAAATTTACACCGCGATGCCAGTCCGCTCGAGAGACTCGGGTGTCCAGTCCGTCCAGCGCAACGGACCGTGAAGCGGCCGGGGATGGACATTTTTCGCAGCATCTTCACAATCGCACCGTCCTAGAAATGGGGCTAATTACGCGAACACGCTGTGAACTCAACCGTTGTGGGTGCGTTAGGCATAAATTACCGAACCGTCCTTTTTTCCGTCCGTGGCTCTCTTGTGGAAATATTTCTTCTGTTTCGTCGCGAAGACGCCACCCGCCGGGTTCACGGTCCAATTAATACACGCACCACGAGGCACGGGACAGCGAAGGAATGGTTGATAATGGCCCTTTTCCTCTCTGCCTCCGGCACGGGCGGCGGGCCACAAAATTGGGCCGTATCGCGGACGGCGCGGAAATGCCCGCAGGCTGTGGCGCAGGCAGGCCGGGAGTGAAAACAAACTGTTGACGGAACCCGGGGAGGGAAAAACGGGAAGCATCTTTCTGCTAGTGTGAAACGGCAGTGTGCGGTGCCATCCTGGCCGTATCCGGTAGGCTACGCACTTCCGGCGCTCATGGTCGTAACTCGCCAGGCGCACGCAGGCTTTGCATTCACCACGTCATTCCGCCGTCGGCCCGGCGACCGGAAACCGTACGGGACCCCGGGAGGGAGGCCAGTAAAAAAAAGGAACGGATCCTTCGCTGCTGCGAGAGTGACATTTTTCACTTCCCCGGCCACACCTCTCTCCGCGTTCGCCATCCCATCGAGTCAGTTGGCCTTCGCTGTGGTTCGTTCGCTTGTTTGTGCCGGCGACATCCCGGCGGTGGTCGATTTCACCCGTCGTCGTCGGCGTCAGCGGCGGCCTCGTCGCCACGGCTCATTTGTTCTAATTACTTATGCACCCAGAAGGTTGTTTAATTAAACGACTAAATTATTTATCGCCCGCGGCCACCAACGGCCTGGCCCGGCCCGGGCCTGGGATTCGAAGATTCGAGAGTCTCCACAATTCCAAGGCGGTTCCGTTGGCGGCGTTTGTGGCCGCCGGTTCCTTCTTCCTTCGGGCAAACAAACAGTGGCGTCTTCTTCAGCAGTCGCCGTCTTCAAAGCCCGGTCCTTGGACCGTGCTGGTGTCTGTGCATTGTGTCGATAAATGGTGAAGCAAACAAATGCCGAGGCTCACGGCAACACACAACCCAACCCACCCACCCGGGCGTTGAGGTGTGCCCCAAATCTGTGTTCCGAGAGTGAATTAAAAATAAAATGAGGGAAGCTCAAGTCGCGCACGTTAAATATTGATTTTTCAAAAGAAGCAAGGACAATATGTTACCGCGGCATAAATCCAGTGTAGATTGTAACTGTATGGCCCTCGGAAGGAACATTTCCCTAATTTCAAGTCCGGTCAGGTTTCAGTGATGTTAACAACTGGAGCGGGAACTTCAAAAATAATGTACCGACATTTTGTTTTTCTTTTTGTGGTTCCACAACCGATCCATTATTTATTCGATTACAAACAACCGAAGCGAAGGACCCCTAGAATGACCTTCGGCCATACCGTCGGCAGTCGGTAGCCGGAGCCTTGGGTCGTGTCAAGTTTTATGCAAAATTTGCTCTCAACTACCAGAGTCACATCATGATCGTCGTCATCATCATCGCCGCCATCATGATTTTGCAGCCAGCAGTTTTCCGGCACGTCCCGGAGGCCTTTTCGGGTCGTGTGCACTGGCCGGGTTGTTGTTGGTTGGTGCTGGTATATCAATTAACTATTCATCGAGAAAGTACCGTGGCTTGCTCATCGAACGACCCCACGACATGCCGGGCTGGGACCCCCACGAAGCTACACCCGAGCGGTGTAGCGGTAGATAATCTATCTCTCCGGCGTGCCCCCGGTGGGCACCGACACCGACAGGATACTGCGCAGCGCAAAAAGAAAGCGGTGAAATATTTATAAAGAT
>NW_026455738.1:0-3631 GCF_943734635.1 Anopheles cruzii | reverse complement strand
AAAATTATATATAAGGGAACGGACGCTTCGGAAAGCCAGCAGTTTTCAAGTGCAGTGCCACAGAGGATCGGTGTAACTAACAAGCAGTGTCAGCAGTTTATAAAGCCACAGAGAACCTGCAACAACATCAGTTCAATGACGTGTTTTCGTGTAAACTTCCATCCAGTCCAAGCCACAGCTATGTTGCGAGCAGTAAGAAAGCGAATATTCCCAACGTTAGCCCAGTTATTTTAAAGTGTCTCTGATTTCGTCTTTTTTCGTTTGTGTACCTCCCGGTACCCGTTCGCGATATTTAGTTGCTCCTGTTGGCGCTTGCGTGTGGTGTCCTGGGGCAGAATGTGTTGAGTACCACCAGCACCGTACCTCCGGAAGCGATCGTCAATCTCGACGATGACGACTTTCAGCTATTTCTCGCGGGCCGTGAACCGAAGGCTTTTTCGGGATCGACGACAAGTTCCAACTCGTCTGTAACAACTAGCACGACTGCTCGGACGACGACTCCTCCGACGACTCCTCCGATGACTCTTCCGATGAGTCCTTCGACGACTACCACATCACCGCGTCCCCAAACTCCTTCGACGACAACCACACCACCGCGTCCCCGAACCCCTAGTTCAACCACCTCGACTACCACCACTGTTACCAGAACTCCTATGGTTGGAGGCAGATCGTTTCTTGGAGATGGCACACCAACTGTGCCTAACACTGACAGCAGTTCCGGACAGCAGTTCCGACCAGCGAGCCGCGACTTTACCAACTGGCTGATGCAACAGATGAACAAATTCCAGGAAGTAACGCCTGTTCCCCAACATGTCCCAGGGCAGGAGCAAGCCGCTGTGAGCACCACAGCCCGTCCGACAACCATGGCTCCTTTTCCAGCCTTCAGCAGTGGTCAACCGAGTGAACATCAGCAAAGTCTCCGCAGCCAGTTACAAACTTCCCAACAGTTGACGGATCGACTACTGACCCTGTGGACTCCGAGCGGGTCCTACATTCAGACAGATGGTCAGCATTACACTCCACCAGCCGTCTTTTACCAAACACCGACTGTCACCTACGAAAATGATGGTGTTTCTCACAATAATCATTACCCAATCCACCATCATGATCTGAAGCAGCAGCAACAACATCTGCCTTTTCCAGAATCCTCGCCCTATACTGACACCTATCTCAGTTACCAGAAACCCGCTCGGCAACCTGGAGCACAATCGACAACCTCATCCGGTCGGGCTCCCATCGCGGTAGATCACGTGTCACATTCAGGTGCTGTCTTCTATTCGGACGGTAACTACTACTACACTCGGCCGGAGGCACCGCCGCTACCACAGCTCCGACCTTACGAACTCCAGCACGTCGAGAAACCATTTTTGATTAATTATCCCTAAGAAAGCGCGGTTGTTACCAATGTGTAAACATCAATGCAAAAGAAACATTAGATGTTGGTTGTTATTGTTTTGTTCTTTTGCATCTATTTTATAGTTTGCCGTTTTCACGCGTCTTGATGGACCAAATAAACTGCCAGAATTGTACAGTAGCAGTAGTAATTTGTCCTGGATTATTTGGAGGTTTTATAAGTGTGTTTGAGCGCAGTTAAGGGCTTTGTATAACATCATTGATCTGATCTTTATGCCAGATAGAGTCGAATGCTCTTTCGGTGTCCAGCAATACTAGTCCTGTTGATTTTTTGTTTTTCCTGCTTGCAGTAGTGTTTCTGATCAGTCTGTAGATGAGGTGAGTGGTGGATAGAAACGGTTGGAAGTCGTATTGTTTAGTTGGTATTATGTTGTTTTCCTCCGCGTGTCGCCTTAGCCTTGTTGCAATTACCTTTTCAAATAGTTTTCCTAGGCAATTGAACAGGTTAATTGGCTTGTAGATGTCAGGACTTCTTGCACCTTTGTTCGGTTTTGAGATGGCGATTATTTTATACTTTTTCCAGCATTCTGTGAAGTACCCTATTTTCAGACATCCGTTGAATATATGTTGCAGCAGTATGATTGCTTCTTTTGCCAAAATTTTTAAAATCTGTTGTTTATTCCATCCAACCATTACCATTGGTTGTTGATACCATTTATTAACATTTAGATACTTTGCTTTAAAAATAATGTTTTAAGTTAAAGTGGCTTTATACTTCCAGATGTTTGTTTTGCGCCTCCAGAGGTATGCTTCTCACATAAACCAGTGCTAGGGTCTTTTCCCAAATCCCTTCACCGTTCGATTCAACTCAAAAATAATAGAACATCGCCCTTCTTCGATGTTTCGATGTCGAAACGTCGCATAGGTTTTTTCAGTTTAGCAAAAAGGCAAGAATTACAGAGCGAACAGGACCGGTGAAAACGATGGCTGAAACGCAAATTAAATATACACAATGGCTCCTAATAATGTAGCGGTGTGAACGGTCAAATAGGCTTCGTTGCCCATTATCAAATTTATACTAATAAATAAATAAATAGGGCCCCAAACTTTTGCTTGCAAGTTGAGGCACTGTTACTGGGAGGCCACACGATGCATAACATATAACATAACATAACAAAATTTGACATAACATCGATCAGTTTGTGTCAAATCCGTTATGCTTCGTGTGGCAGGTCTGAAATATAACAACGTGGTGACCGAAATGTCGAACGTGTTTACATTCATGTTTTTGGCCCGAGAAAATAGAAATCGAAGAGGGAGGTTGATTTTTGAATAATTTGTAGTTTAAATTTAAAAAACATCACAAGTAAGAACCTCTGTTTTTAAACAAAGGCTCGGTGTTACGTGTTATATTATATTTTAGAGGGTCCGCTGAGCCATAAAGCTTTTGACAACTGCTTACCGATTAAATGTCAAATTTTGTTAAGTTATGTTATATGTTATGCATCGTGTGGCCCCCCAGTTAGAGTTTGAACTGTCGCATACACCATACACCACCATAAACACAGTAGTACACCATAAACGGATAATCTGCGAACGAACCTTTTGAAACACGTGTCCCGACATAAAAGATAGCATTGTTAAAATCACATTTTTTATCAAAAAGCCCCAAAAGTCTCTTGGGTTTTCAAACAGAAGTTTCTGAGCATTTCCATGTTTGTTTAAATCTTTGCTTTATTGTAACAGGATTTCAATCACGAATTTATCTCGTATTGTAGATAGTACGAACTAATCAAATCAGATATTTTTCACGTTGAAAACGAGAGTTCAATTTATTATTTTAGTATTTAGAGCACGAAACAGTTTCTTGTCCCACCTCTCAACTTCCGTTGGTGCATGGCATAGATCCACACGGTCTAAATAGCAGTCCTGAGTGAGTCCGCCGGTCATATCTGTCCTCCAAAAGGACTTTTTTTGAAACGGTATGGAATGCCGACTTCGCAAAGCCATGGTCATACCTCAAAAACGGTAACAAATCTTCCTACAAAAATTCAGGGTCATCGCTCATCGTCATCGTCACGCAAGATCGCTGTGGTGGTGTGCTCTCATTCCTTTATCAAGGATCCCAGACTCCCCACGCACTGCAGTTTTCAAGGAAACGAAGAAGAAACCAAACGCGGCGTTGCTTCTTTAAGTCCTCGGTGGGATATACTCAGAACGACTTTCACCAGCAACTCCGCTGGACCACTGGATGGTCCAAGGACGTAAATTGAGCTTC
>NW_026455737.1:0-3633 GCF_943734635.1 Anopheles cruzii | reverse complement strand
GAGTTAGGCTAGCTAGGGCTTTGTTTAGGTTGCTAGATTTTTTTTTTTCCTTTTGTCAACTAGGCTCAATTGCCCATTGTCAAGTTTTTGCTAATAAATAAATAAATAAATAAATAAATAAATAAGAACAACTTTTAAAAAGAGGAAAAGTGGTAATGTACACGTGTTTGCGGAACAAAGCGCATATGAACGTTGTTGTAAAGTTTTGAGAATTCTAAAAGTGCCGTTAAATTTCTTACATTCCTTTTCTTATGTAAAAAATAACAATAAAACTATCTTTTGCAAAATAATTAATTTAACCAATGATGCTGCAATGATTCTATGTTTCCTAGCTTTGTGACGATCTTTTCAGTCTTTTTTCCAATATTATTGCCGGAGTTCGAACCATCTCCCTGACGTTTTCGGGAAATGTAAAATCGATCGCCTTGAGAGCCACAGTGTTGCTCCTTAATTGGGCGGGTTGGCGTGTTCTTTTTCTGCGCTTCGCTCGCCTCAAAAGGACAAAACAGCGTCGCTAACTTTTCCCAAATGAGATCCGATCCGAGAAGCGGGAGCCCCGTGTCGTAAAAAACCCCAAACTATAATGGCGTGGCAGCCCCTAATTGTTGCTACTTTTGTGAAGTATTTCTGCACCGAGTGACATCGAGTTCCACGCCATTGTCGTCGTCGTCGTCGTCGCAAAGGACTCACCACCACGACGACCTTCTACCACGCTCCTTGTGGCCCGAGCGTTCCCACGTTCATTCCGGGGAATTGTTGGAAAGTTCGTGACACTGCATTTCCGGCTCGATGGATATGACTTTATCAATTTGCCGTTTCTGTGGTTTGGTTGAGTGGAGCAGATGTAAACCGCACACACGCTCCACTCGCTCTTTCTCTCTCTCTCTTTCTCGCTGTCTCTCTCCCGCTCGCCCTCTTCTCGCGGTCGATCAATGACCTACCGGGGTGGGCTGGTGGCATGTCCGGGGCAAGTTTCGATTGTTTTTCGGCAGAGCCATGCCCAGGACTCCCAAGTGATGCGACGATGGCATGGCCGACGTGCTCCTGTTGGCATTGCATCTGTCAGTGTGCCGGTGTGTCGGGTATCAACGGGTATCAACTGCATCGAACAAGTGCACTTGTACCGTCGAGTGCCGTTCAGGAGCTGTGCAATTAAAACACCGACCGACTGACACAGGACCCCACATACGTGGTGCTCCGGCCACGGCCAGCCCGGTAGTTGTGCCCGTAACATTTTTAATTTACGACATTCTTGGCTACCGGAGGATGAAGAAGTTTTCCGGTGCATTCTGCTCCGTGTGTTCGAATATGGCCACCGTAGCAGCTGGGTAATTGAAATATTTGCGGTTACCGTGGGCGGGCGGCCGGCGCCACGGACGACAAATAACTTGCAAGGACTGCACTTTGGCGAATGGGCATCGGGCAGGCGATGGAGAGTCGTTAGCTGCCTCCCGAACGGACAGCTAATGATCTATGACAGGTTCATTAGAAATGATTAATGGTGTTGCGGCGCCGTTTCTCCGGGCCTGGGCTTTACGGTGGCCACTGGTGGAGTGTTGAGTCTTGCGCCTCTCCTCGAACAACAGGCATGCATCGAATGGTGTCTTTTTACAGTAAACGGAGGCTCGATTCGGGCCCATGATAGTGAAGGTGGCTTCTTAGTAGTGTCTTAGGAGTTCTGGGAAAGAAACGTTCAAAAGAAACGTGGAACATATATCATCTTCGCTCCGGTGCAGGAATGTAAACGAAGGCTCTAAACATCCTGCTCTTCTGATTTGTTGTTAATGTGGTGGTGCCTTGTGGTGAACTAAAGCACAGACTAATGTCAGAGGACTATGTAGGGCAAAAGGTGAAATGAAAAGTTGTCCAATCGATATTCTAAGCTGCTCTCCGAAATTGGACGTAAAACAAAATGTAATTAAATTTAATTAAAACGTTTTTTATGTGTATGGAATTGATTGACCACATTGACCCATTTATTTTCACTTAGCAGTAAATAATTTGCAATATATTGTTTTTCAAGTTGACTGTTGAATTCTCGTGACTTTTTAATAATTTATTTCAAACTTAGCGAAAAATTGTTTAGGAAATATCTCCATTAAGGATAGTAGTTATTATGTATTGGTATTTACCTCAAGCGACGCGCAGATGTTGTACTTACCCAATATTTTAGAGACCTTTGTCACAATTTCTTTCTGTCATATAATCGAAATGTGTTGTACGATTTCAAAGTCTTATAACAATTACAGGCATTTGTTAAAGAAAAGTAAGAGAACACTGCTTTCGATTCTTTTCGGTTTTATTTTTTATAAGGATTTATTATCTGCATCTTTTACATAAATGGAAATGCTGCGATTCGTTCCCTCCTGTATGCCGCTCTCGCGGAGTGGATTCCACCCCAACCGTGACGGTTCGTTAATTCCTGTGCTTAAATAAGATGGAAAAAACTTTCCACCTCCATATCATAAGCGGGCTATGCTTCCATCACTCGTAATCGTGTTTTACGCGTGCGATTAGGAAAGGCCTTCGTTTCGATGGGCCCATCCACAGTACAGGGTGTGCGCGATTACTGCTGTTTGCCCGCAGAGCAAAGTGAGTTTTCCTACGATTGACTGTGGTGAGTTATGTGGCTTGCGTACCAAATCGGGTTGCACAAGTGCGTTCGTTATCAGTAACACTATCAAGTAGTTCGGCAATGCTTCAACCCAACCTGTTACCATCACTTTAGCACTTGAAATGCTTTTGCTTTTCGCTTTTTTTACAACGTACCTAAAATCTGTCGGACACAACGACGGCAACCTTATCCGTCACTAGTAGTAAAAAAGTAGTTTCTCCTAATATTTACTGTGCATGTGATGGGTGCCCGAGATGGGAACGCAAAACTGTTTCGAGCCTCCAAACGGATTGATTCTTAAACCTTGCCCAACAACTCTGCGGAAGAAGAAGACTAGCGAAAATGAAATTAAAACAATACACTTTAAGTGTAAAAAGATTTGTTTTAAATAATTGTAACATTACCAGCACAAACCGTTGCTATAGATTTCATGTCGAACAAGTTGCCGGCACTCGGTGCTTCGCTTCGACTGGTACGCGATCTCATACAAAAATATTTCGAAAAGCTTCGCTCAACTTTCAAAATGTCGTGTTTAGTCTGCTGGGTTTGTGTAATTTTTTGTTTCCTAAGAACTTACGATACTAAATTTTCCATTTTCCTACTTGCGCTATCACCTAACTTGTTTGCCGTGTGCTGATTAGCTATCGATAATCGGGTAATAAATTCTCTACTTGATTGGACTCTCGGTTGGTGGCTTGAGTAGAATGCTCGCATTGGTTTCAGAACCTGAATCGAAACCCAATAATCTTTCTTCGAATCATTCAGTTAAACTTAACAATAATTGCTTCGAATTTAACACAACAATGATGAAAGATACATTTGTAATTACCCTTCAACTGTTTAATGATTTTTTACGTTTCTGTTAGAGACAAATTAAGATTCAGGGTAGCAGTTGCCACTTTCATTTCATCCTTCCGTAATACAATCCTTGCAGCCCTTAATCCGTTAAAACACAGAGAAAATACTCTCAACCAAACCTTGTTTTGTCTATGACCATAACCAATTAGTTCTGGCTAGCG
>NW_026455736.1:0-3633 GCF_943734635.1 Anopheles cruzii | reverse complement strand
TGTTTCCCTACGATTAAAATTACTCATCGAAATAAGAAAGTGCTTAACAATAATGTATTCAATATTATTTCCACGCACGTTAATTTTTTTACGACGCGAATGATAAAATGAGATGTGAATAGTCGCTAAATAGCGGGGCGGAAGCTTGAAATAGAAGTATTGCGCTGTCTTTCTGGCCTTTGTCGCTAAACAATTGCTCACAGTGGCGGATCGCGAGAATAACTGGAGGCTCCTCTCTTACTCGCTGACAATTTGCCAAACTATTCGGCGTTCGTGAGAGAGAGTGTAAGCATACGCAAGAGAGAGACAATTGCGTGCTGTTTCGCTCTCTGTCTATCGTTTGTCGATGCCGCCTCAGTGGGAGAGATCGCGGCGACCTTATTTGGATGGGGAACGGGGGCGGGGGGACCTTGCATCAGCGAGAAAGAGAAGCCAACAATTGTTTGCTGTTGCGTGCTCTGTCTGTCCCGTTGCGTATCATTGTGCGTATTGTGGCTTCATTGTGACGCGATCGGATTATAAAAAGTATCCTATGTTACCCCCTTTGATCTAAGCTACCTCCACACCAATTTTCAGCCAAATCGGTTCAGCCGTTCTTGAGTTGTGAATAAAGAGCCAATAACGCTGTACTCTTTTATATATATATAGAAAATGGGTGTTTTTCTGTCTGTACCGCATTTTCTCCAAAACTACTGAACCAATCTGCTTGAAATTTTGCACAGCGTAGTTTTGTTACCCCGGATTGTGAATAGGAAAATTTGACCTTCCCACACCTCCGGGGAGGGAGGGCTTCCATACAAATGCTACATAAACCCCTCTCCCCCTTTAATCCCGTTTGAAACCCCTCCCCTGTTTACAAAAAGGAGCTCCCATACAAAATCTGGGTAAATGTCAACAAAACTCGGATCATTTTCAAGTAAATTGAGCCAAATACAGCTGTTGCGAGTTTTGACATGTATCCAACGGGAAGCGGGAAAGGAAGCCTATCGGATACGTCCAAGGGAAACCCGATAGTCCGAAACGGAGGAGTAACGGGAGGCGGGAAGGGAAACTGAACGATTACGTCATCGGGAAACCCGATCGTCTGAAAAGTAGGAGTAACGGGAAATGAGAAGGGAAGCCGTCTGAAAGAAAGAAAGAAAGAAAGAAGGAAGAAGAAAAAGGAAGAAGGAGAAGAATAAGGGAGCTAGAAAGGAAGCCGATCGGATACGTCACCAGGAAGCCCGATCCTCTGAAACGCCTGATAATCGAGAAATGAGGATGAAATGAGGGGTGGCGAAGCGCGCCGGGAACAGCTAGTAATAAATAAATATTGTATTAGAAAGGGTACCCCCGCTGATAGAGCAGTCGGTAACGCTCTTCGCTGTCAGCGCAGCTGGCCTGGGTTCGAATCCCGGGATCGGTTGTCACTCAACCGGCCATGGTTTCGATTCCCGATACCGGCGTGACAGGGGGGTTGGCGCGGGGCTAACAATCCCGTCCGTAAAAAATTAAAAGTTACAGAAGAGCATCAGAGATTAACATTGTCTCTGGTGCAGGCCAAGACTGCTCAGCGGTTGTAGCGCCGAAAAGAAAAGATTAGAAAGGATACACCACCGACATTATTAAACCATTTCATTTTGATTTTGAAAGGATTTTAACATATTTCACATATTTTCTTTCCACAAGCCATGTTGGCTCTGGTGCGTAGTGTGATTGACAATTTTCAAGCAACACTTACAACTAATAGCCCTCATTTGACGAAATGAAAACAAATACATGTAACCGGTTTTGGAACATTGCGACATTGACTGAGATACACATTACAGTCAACAAGTGACCAGAAATTCTTCCATACGTACAACAATGCTCAAGCAGCGGGTCGTTATATCCATAGATTACAATACCATACTATAATTCCTATAGCTTGAGCAACGAATCGAATGAAATTTGCAGTATTGCGTTGCCCAAAATTATGCAAATCGTGTGCCTGTTCCGAATTGGTGATAGTACTTTTCATCCGAAGAATCCTCTAAATGGCGACTACCATCGCGTTGCTGACGCGTGTTTGATTTTTCATGTGTAACTTTGCAACTAAACTAACTAAAATCATGTGTAACTTTTGCAACAAACTACACTCAATGCACACTTTTGCGAATAATTTTGAGTCATAATCAATCCATTTAGTTACCGTTCCATCAAGCACCCCTTAATGAAATCCAAACAAACCTATCATCCTGCGCCGAGATTCGGGAGCAAAAAAACGTCACCCCTTGCGGAACACATCGCTTATGCTAACATCTTCTAGTAACTCCCTGAATGTGTTTGTGCTGGGCTCAGTCCTCGGCACGGCCCCTCACGGGAATCGTAATTACGGTCGAGTTGTTTGTTTGACATCCTTCGAGGTTTTAATATCAAAAATGCACATTCTTACCACCTGGCGCTGTCCGATCGAGCAGCGTGTGCGAGATTGCGTCTTACCGTAGTCACTTTTCATTCTAAATTCGTGCTTCAATACAAACCCAAAGTGGGAGTGATTTTTTTTTACCTTATCATGTGCAACTAATGTGCGTGTCTAATAGGACGCAATCATTCTCAACTGCGCACTATTTGCTCGTTCTACGCTTCCGGTGACTTTCCGCTGGCTCGAATCCATCGAGCCAAAGTGGCTTCGAGCAAACAGGGCGGTCTGATGTCTCCCGATGCTGATTAGCGCCATTGGTAGCCCTCTTTCAATCCAATTTACGAACGTGGCATACGATAAGCAGAGTGCACGTGTCATAACTGCGTGGCGGTCCCCTTCGAAAAAAAACAGCAAACACTGGAAAGAATCTCTCCATCTGGCAGCATTTCCTAGGACCAGTCCCAGTGGAAGCATTCCATCGCCATTTCTGTTTTTCCGCTCAGTATTTGTGCGCTACAAAGTTTAATCGAATCAAGTGTGGAACTAATTTGCTCAAAACTTGGCGTGCAAGTCACCGCAAACCGCGCCACCAAACCGTTGCATAATCTTGTAAAACCAGATAAAAGACAGCAGACACCGTCGGAGTGAACTAGAAATCCATCGGGACGCTTCTCAGGGCCGGCTTCTGGTTCCGTTTGGAACGTCGCACCGGCTTTCCGTCGTCTCCTCGGGGCCAAAGAAGCCAGACCGGGGAAAAAAACCAGGGAAACCGAGTCGACCGTTCCGAGTTCCACGGCGCACTTAATCAACCAACATAACGCGCGCTTCGCGCACCAACATTACGGACGCCCCTCGCGAAGGGTGACACCACCAACCCACGACGGTGGACGGTGCGAAGGGTGCGTGATTTTTGCCGACCTTTCGTGCCCTCCCCTTCAGGGCCCGAGGACCACAAATGGAAGCTGCAGGCGCAAAGAAAAGATGCCCAAGTGCTGCTCGGCTCGGGGTTTCTGCGGAAAACATGTGTTAATTGTGTATGCGAACGGCTTACGCATGTTGCGCCTCGGAAGGCGTGTGCGCCTCGGTGCCTGGATGCCCCCGTGTGTGTGTGTGTGTGTGTGTGTCTATTTGTCGGAATATTTGCCGTGCGGCTTCAATTTAGCATAAATGGTAATGCATTCGGTAAACATGCCTCCCGTTTGATGATTATCCTTCGCAGCGCACACACGCCCGAGAGAGAGAGAGAGAGA
>NW_026455735.1:0-3637 GCF_943734635.1 Anopheles cruzii | reverse complement strand
TGGGGTCTGTTGTTTTTGTTTTACACGGCCAGGAATTTGAAATTTACAGCCAGAATGTTTTTTTCCGATTCTCCTAAAAGAAATACAATCCAAATAAATCATTTTTCCTAAATCCGGATTGTGATCGTGGAAGTGTGATTTATTTAAGCAAGGTTTTTTTCGTTTTCTCTGTTGAAGTGTTAATTCAAAATTCCTTTTCCAGGATAAAAGAGATTAACAGTATTGATAGTTGACAGTAATACTATTTCTCAGCCTGATAAAATCCAATTTTCTTAGATACAGACAAAAGCTTCTTAACCTGATCATGAGTATTTAATTAAGTAGATAATTTTTAATTTTTTTTTACACGCAAAAGGCATGTTTTTTTCCACACAAAGTCCCAACTCAACAGAATCTGAAATATTTCACACAGCCATGAGGGGAAATATGTGAAATTTGGCCTGATTTAAGTCTCCCCGCTTTTGGGCCTTTTCTCCGCCTCTCGCTAGCGCCCTCTTGCGGACAACATTCTTAATTTGGCCCAAACGTCCGACGTACAGATGGCTATAGCACAACCGACTTTAGCGCCATCTAGTTGTCAAGGCTGAGACTATATGAATTGAAAATGAATTCTCTCGAATTGGGTGAACCGATTAAAATGAACCGATGAAAATAAATTCAATGAATTGCAATTGTCACAATGTAATTTTATTCATCTTATCGGCTCGTTCTCGACCTTTTTGGACCTATCGACAGTCAACCTAGTTTTAGTACGATTTTGTTAATTATAATCTTCAGAAATATTGTGAATTGAACAGTTTTGGGAATGAAGAAAAGAGTGAATTAGGACGTACTATTATTTGAATTGTCACAATTTTATGGACAAAACCACAATCAGAAAAAAATCCTGCCGTTCTCCACAACAAGTGCAGATTCATAGATTTCTTACACGAACAGGAAACAAAGATACAAAAGCAAAGTAAGTAAAATTAAGTATTATTGATGCCAAGGCTTTAAGTAAATCATTGCTAGTCATTATAATGCGATGAAAGTTGGTAGTGTTATTACAGCAAATACATTGTTGTTCTATTCTTTTGTGCGAAATTTCATAAGGTTTTTTTTTACTTTTATAATGTTACTAGCAGTTCCCGGCGCGCGTCGCTGCGCCCTATTTCATCCTTATTTCTCGATTGGGAGGCGTTTCAGAGGACTTCTTGGTGACGCTTCTGATCAGTTTTCCTTTTCGCTTCCCGTTACTCCTACTTTTCAAACGATCGGGCTTCCCGGTGACGTATTCGTTCAATTTCCCTTCCCGCTCCCCGTTACTCCTCCGTTTCCCGGTGACGTATCCGATCGGCTTCCCATTGGATACATGACAAAACTCGCACCACATGACTTTAGCTCAAATTGCTTTAAAATTATCGAAGTTTTGCTTACATTAACCCAAATTTTGTATGGGAGACCCCTTTGTAAAGAGGGGAGAGGTTTCAGACATTCACCAGAACATTTCCCCTTCCCCAAAACTCCCATCTGCCGAATTTGGTTAAATTGGCTCGAAAACGTTTGTATGGGACGTTACGTATGGGACGTTACGTTACGTTACGTTTGTATGGGAGCCCCCCCCCTCCCCGGAGGTGTGGGAGGGTCAATCTTTCCTATTCACAATCCGGAGTCACAAAACTAAGCTGTGGAAAATTTCACGCGGATTGGTTCAGTAGTTTTGGAGAAAATGCGGTACAGACAGACAGACAGACAAACAACCATTTTTATATATACAGACAGAAGAAGAAGAAGATATAGATTATTTATATTTGTAGAAGAAGATAGTGATGGAAGTAGTCGCTGCTCGGGTTAAGATTTCCGGACCAGGCAAAGCGTACGTTGTGGACCGAAGCAGATGCTATTCTGATTTGACGTTTGGCGCTTAAGGTCTTCTCCTTTTTGGCCACGTTTTATCGTGGCCATTTTCAAATTGTAGGATGATTATTTCTAGTCTTCGAGACGTACGTTGATCTTTTGGAGGTTTTCTTGTCTTTAGTAGGGAATGGAAAACGCACAACTGATTTTGAGCGAATATACAATAGAGTTTATTTTGGTCGGATCATCATTCTTGAAAAGCTCAGTCTTTCATGGGAATTGCTGAAGTGGTACCAGATCATCGAGTTACCATCTATATTCTTATATGGCCCGTTCAAATAGGAGTGCGAGCAGCTTTTGTACCACCAGGCACCCTCACTTATCACAGCACAATGTTCGGAACTATATTCGTCATTATCCCGATCGTACGTCGTGAATTTCATATTCTTGTTATATGACAGAGAATCGCCTGCAGTTCCGTGGTACGCTCCAAGGGTTTTCAGATTGTATTGTTCGGCTTCACTGCCGATCTCGAATGCTGCGTAGACTGCAAATTTATAATTCCCCTTAAAGTCTCTCAGCTCAACCATCAGTTCATGGGGTCGCCCCGATGTCAGCTGATGTAGTCGTTCCAGTCCGATCCAGAACTCATTCTCAATGTTACCGAAACCATCCCGATACTCTTTCCAGTTGCGATAGAAGTTTAGCGATCCATCGAATCGGTGCTGTATCACCAACCAGCTGTCTCCACCCTTCACATCCCTCTGACAGTACGCCATAAAAGGGTTACTTGCACCGTTCGTCTGGATAATATATGCCCCAGACTGTGCATTCCCAATGTCACTGCACGAGCGATAGGGCACATATGACAGAAGATTGGTCTTCATTGTAGTATGCGTAGCTTGTAGTGCAAAGATCTGCCATGATCGTTCCTGTAGGAGAGTAAAGTTGCGACCAACATCATCCTCCAATCGACGCATCGAATCGAAATTGTTCTGCACGGCCCTCTTAATATCAACCAGGCTCTTATCGCTGTTATTTTGGCTTCGCGCAGCTTCTTCCCGGTGCTTGGCCCATTCGCTCTGAAGCTCCAAGAAACAGTGCTGCATGTGCGGCTGGCTGTCATTTTGGCTCTGCGCAGCCTCTTCCCGGTGCTTGGCCAATTCGGTCTGTAGCTCCAGAAAACTGTGCTGCATGTTGTTTAGTCCCACGGTCATGTGCACTTGCTCTTCCCGCTGCTTGGCCGATTCGATCTGTAGTTGCAGAACACTTTGCTGCATGTGGTCCAGCTTTACCATGAGCATCTCGAGAGCATATCCAGAGAAGCTAGCAGAACATGGTGTAGCAAAATCAGTTTCGTCGAAAATCGCGCCTCTAGCACTGCTGACGATGCACAAGAACACTGTCCATGCTAGAGGCACCATGCTTCCGAAACACACTTCACGACACTACGACACTCTGCTGACTTATCGTTTCCAAAATACACAAATGAGCTCAAGCGTCCAAAATTCGTTTTAGATAGGAATAGAGAAACAAGAACAGCGTTAACTTGGTGTTGGTTAAAATTGCGATTACGTAGTTACGAGCAATAACTTGATTTAATATTAAAATCTATGGTTTATAAATAAATTGGTGATAAGAGAATCTTCATTACATAGCTAGATAGTTATGTGAGTACTTAAAAATAATGATGGGACACTGTAATGTGCTTGCCGAACAACGAACTTTGGGGTGATGCACTCTTTTGCTTTGGCTGGAACAAGTTTGCTGATTAATTAGACTTGGACCGTTTTTTACTTTC
>NW_026455734.1:0-3637 GCF_943734635.1 Anopheles cruzii | reverse complement strand
TGGGGTCTGTTGTTTTTGTTTTACACGGCCAGGAATTTGAAATTTACAGCCAGAATGTTTTTTTCCGATTCTCCTAAAAGAAATACAATCCAAATAAATCATTTTTCCTAAATCCGGATTGTGATCGTGGAAGTGTGATTTATTTAAGCAAGGTTTTTTTCGTTTTCTCTGTTGAAGTGTTAATTCAAAATTCCTTTTCCAGGATAAAAGAGATTAACAGTATTGATAGTTGACAGTAATACTATTTCTCAGCCTGATAAAATCCAATTTTCTTAGATACAGACAAAAGCTTCTTAACCTGATCATGAGTATTTAATTAAGTAGATAATTTTTAATTTTTTTTTACACGCAAAAGGCATGTTTTTTTCCACACAAAGTCCCAACTCAACAGAATCTGAAATATTTCACACAGCCATGAGGGGAAATATGTGAAATTTGGCCTGATTTAAGTCTCCCCGCTTTTGGGCCTTTTCTCCGCCTCTCGCTAGCGCCCTCTTGCGGACAACATTCTTAATTTGGCCCAAACGTCCGACGTACAGATGGCTATAGCACAACCGACTTTAGCGCCATCTAGTTGTCAAGGCTGAGACTATATGAATTGAAAATGAATTCTCTCGAATTGGGTGAACCGATTAAAATGAACCGATGAAAATAAATTCAATGAATTGCAATTGTCACAATGTAATTTTATTCATCTTATCGGCTCGTTCTCGACCTTTTTGGACCTATCGACAGTCAACCTAGTTTTAGTACGATTTTGTTAATTATAATCTTCAGAAATATTGTGAATTGAACAGTTTTGGGAATGAAGAAAAGAGTGAATTAGGACGTACTATTATTTGAATTGTCACAATTTTATGGACAAAACCACAATCAGAAAAAAATCCTGCCGTTCTCCACAACAAGTGCAGATTCATAGATTTCTTACACGAACAGGAAACAAAGATACAAAAGCAAAGTAAGTAAAATTAAGTATTATTGATGCCAAGGCTTTAAGTAAATCATTGCTAGTCATTATAATGCGATGAAAGTTGGTAGTGTTATTACAGCAAATACATTGTTGTTCTATTCTTTTGTGCGAAATTTCATAAGGTTTTTTTTTACTTTTATAATGTTACTAGCAGTTCCCGGCGCGCGTCGCTGCGCCCTATTTCATCCTTATTTCTCGATTGGGAGGCGTTTCAGAGGACTTCTTGGTGACGCTTCTGATCAGTTTTCCTTTTCGCTTCCCGTTACTCCTACTTTTCAAACGATCGGGCTTCCCGGTGACGTATTCGTTCAATTTCCCTTCCCGCTCCCCGTTACTCCTCCGTTTCCCGGTGACGTATCCGATCGGCTTCCCATTGGATACATGACAAAACTCGCACCACATGACTTTAGCTCAAATTGCTTTAAAATTATCGAAGTTTTGCTTACATTAACCCAAATTTTGTATGGGAGACCCCTTTGTAAAGAGGGGAGAGGTTTCAGACATTCACCAGAACATTTCCCCTTCCCCAAAACTCCCATCTGCCGAATTTGGTTAAATTGGCTCGAAAACGTTTGTATGGGACGTTACGTATGGGACGTTACGTTACGTTACGTTTGTATGGGAGCCCCCCCCCTCCCCGGAGGTGTGGGAGGGTCAATCTTTCCTATTCACAATCCGGAGTCACAAAACTAAGCTGTGGAAAATTTCACGCGGATTGGTTCAGTAGTTTTGGAGAAAATGCGGTACAGACAGACAGACAGACAAACAACCATTTTTATATATACAGACAGAAGAAGAAGAAGATATAGATTATTTATATTTGTAGAAGAAGATAGTGATGGAAGTAGTCGCTGCTCGGGTTAAGATTTCCGGACCAGGCAAAGCGTACGTTGTGGACCGAAGCAGATGCTATTCTGATTTGACGTTTGGCGCTTAAGGTCTTCTCCTTTTTGGCCACGTTTTATCGTGGCCATTTTCAAATTGTAGGATGATTATTTCTAGTCTTCGAGACGTACGTTGATCTTTTGGAGGTTTTCTTGTCTTTAGTAGGGAATGGAAAACGCACAACTGATTTTGAGCGAATATACAATAGAGTTTATTTTGGTCGGATCATCATTCTTGAAAAGCTCAGTCTTTCATGGGAATTGCTGAAGTGGTACCAGATCATCGAGTTACCATCTATATTCTTATATGGCCCGTTCAAATAGGAGTGCGAGCAGCTTTTGTACCACCAGGCACCCTCACTTATCACAGCACAATGTTCGGAACTATATTCGTCATTATCCCGATCGTACGTCGTGAATTTCATATTCTTGTTATATGACAGAGAATCGCCTGCAGTTCCGTGGTACGCTCCAAGGGTTTTCAGATTGTATTGTTCGGCTTCACTGCCGATCTCGAATGCTGCGTAGACTGCAAATTTATAATTCCCCTTAAAGTCTCTCAGCTCAACCATCAGTTCATGGGGTCGCCCCGATGTCAGCTGATGTAGTCGTTCCAGTCCGATCCAGAACTCATTCTCAATGTTACCGAAACCATCCCGATACTCTTTCCAGTTGCGATAGAAGTTTAGCGATCCATCGAATCGGTGCTGTATCACCAACCAGCTGTCTCCACCCTTCACATCCCTCTGACAGTACGCCATAAAAGGGTTACTTGCACCGTTCGTCTGGATAATATATGCCCCAGACTGTGCATTCCCAATGTCACTGCACGAGCGATAGGGCACATATGACAGAAGATTGGTCTTCATTGTAGTATGCGTAGCTTGTAGTGCAAAGATCTGCCATGATCGTTCCTGTAGGAGAGTAAAGTTGCGACCAACATCATCCTCCAATCGACGCATCGAATCGAAATTGTTCTGCACGGCCCTCTTAATATCAACCAGGCTCTTATCGCTGTTATTTTGGCTTCGCGCAGCTTCTTCCCGGTGCTTGGCCCATTCGCTCTGAAGCTCCAAGAAACAGTGCTGCATGTGCGGCTGGCTGTCATTTTGGCTCTGCGCAGCCTCTTCCCGGTGCTTGGCCAATTCGGTCTGTAGCTCCAGAAAACTGTGCTGCATGTTGTTTAGTCCCACGGTCATGTGCACTTGCTCTTCCCGCTGCTTGGCCGATTCGATCTGTAGTTGCAGAACACTTTGCTGCATGTGGTCCAGCTTTACCATGAGCATCTCGAGAGCATATCCAGAGAAGCTAGCAGAACATGGTGTAGCAAAATCAGTTTCGTCGAAAATCGCGCCTCTAGCACTGCTGACGATGCACAAGAACACTGTCCATGCTAGAGGCACCATGCTTCCGAAACACACTTCACGACACTACGACACTCTGCTGACTTATCGTTTCCAAAATACACAAATGAGCTCAAGCGTCCAAAATTCGTTTTAGATAGGAATAGAGAAACAAGAACAGCGTTAACTTGGTGTTGGTTAAAATTGCGATTACGTAGTTACGAGCAATAACTTGATTTAATATTAAAATCTATGGTTTATAAATAAATTGGTGATAAGAGAATCTTCATTACATAGCTAGATAGTTATGTGAGTACTTAAAAATAATGATGGGACACTGTAATGTGCTTGCCGAACAACGAACTTTGGGGTGATGCACTCTTTTGCTTTGGCTGGAACAAGTTTGCTGATTAATTAGACTTGGACCGTTTTTTACTTTC
>NW_026455733.1:0-3637 GCF_943734635.1 Anopheles cruzii | reverse complement strand
GCTAAACAGGTGCGGACTTCTGCCTTGCTTTCCCCGATAAGCCCTTGTTTCGGCCACTCGGTGGGTTGTAGATATAGGAATGGTGGTCCTCGCAACCAGGTGCTGTTGAGTTTGGTAAGGTCTGCTCCCCACCGTGTTGCCTCGTCGGCAGGGTTCTGTTTTGTAGGTACCCAGTACCACTCTCGCCGATCTGTTGGCTCCAGGATTTCTCCCACGCGATGTGCTACAAAGGGGCGATATTTCTTGGGGTCGGAATGTATCCAACTTAATGCGGTGGACGAATCTGTCCAGAAATATCGCTGCGTCACTCTGTAGGAGTGGCCTTCCGCCACATATTTGGCCATCCGTGCGCCTTGAACACATCCTTGAAGTTCAAGGCGGGGTATCGTCAGTATTTTGACCGGTGCTACCTTGGCTTTTGCCATTACTTGTGCCACTTTTATGGTTTTCTCATCATCTATAAAGCGAAAATAGGACACGCAGGCGTAGGCCAATTCGCTCGCGTCGACGAACGTGTGTAACTCAACTCCTCGTTGCACTCCCGAGATTGGTTTCTGACAGCTCGCTTGGTGGTAGTAGCACCTAGGCACACGCACTTCGGCGATATTTCCCAGTGTGTTGAGCCATTTATGCCATTTGGGTATTAACTTGCCTGTTATCTGTTCATCCCACAACGTCCCTTCACGCCATGTATCCTGTACCAACATCTTTCCTTGTATGAGGTACGGCGCTAACGTTCCCAAGGGGTCAAACAGCGTCATCACGCACCGCAGTATTTCGCGTTTTGTCGGGATCTTTCGGCTTTTGATCAGCTCTGCTATCTCGTTTGTCATAGTAGTGGGAAAGTAGAACTCATCTTGTTGAGTATCCCATTTTAACCCCAGCACCTTTTCCGCATGATTTTCAAAGTCATGAGTCTTAATTTCTTTTGAGTTAGTGGCTACCTTTTCACCCAGACTTTCCACTACGCTTTTGACGTTAGAACACCAGCCTCGGATGATGAAGCCTCCCTTCTGATGTATTGCGGTAACTTGTTTTGCAATTAGTATGGCTTCAGGTTGGGTTTCGAAACTATCTAGGTAGTCGTCTACGTAGTGATTTTGAGTGATCGCTTCAACGGCTCTTGGATATTCTTGCGTGAATCGTAGCGCATTGTGATTCTTTATGTACTGTGCCGTGGCAGGCGAGCACGTAGCTCCGAATGTTGCTACATCCATTATGTAGGTATCCGGCTTCTTCTCCGGGTCCGAACGCCATAGGAATCGTTGTGATTGTTTATCGGCCTCGATGATTCTTATTTGATGAAACATCTCTTTTATATCAGCACTCACAGCAACGGGGTATTGACGGAACCGGAAAAGTACTGTAGGTAGTGTACAGAGTTGGTCGGGACCTTTTAGAAGAACTGAGTTCAATGAGATGTCATTCACCTTTGAGGAAGCATCCCAGATCAGCCGCGCTTTCTCGGGTTTCTTTGGATTCACCACTACACCCAGCGGCAGTTAACAAATTCTGTTTGGTTTGACCGTTTGTAATTCTTCATCAATAGCTATATGTGCATAGCCCTTCTGTATATATTCTTGAATTTGAGCTTCTACTCGTTCTTTTAATTGTTCGGTTCTGTTCAATTTACGCTCGAAACATTCGAGTCGTTTGAAAGCAGTTTGATAACTGTCTGGAAGATTCACTTCACCATACTTCCAGAGTAATCCGGATTCATAGCGATTGCCGATGTACTTGGTGGTATTCTCCAATATTTCCAGGGCACGTTGATCCTCAGCGGAGGTTATTGGGGTGGTCGATTTAATCGCTACCTCTTCCAACGCGAAGTACTTTTTCAACGTATTGTCCATTGACTGATCATCGTTACAATCGCAGGTGTGATAGTGACAGCCATTTGAAATGGTCTGTTTTCCGCCGTATAGACACCAGCCGAGTCGAGTTTTAACCGCCGTCGGGTGTCCCGAAGACCCTTCTCTTACTTTCTGAGGGACAATAAGAGAGATGTTGTCGATGCCTATCAGCATCTTCGGCTTCTCTCCTCTGTAGCTACAAAGTGGGATGTTTCGCAGGTAATTATACCTCTCCCTTAAATCTTGCGCTTCCATGGATTGTTCCGGGAGGTCCAAACTTTCCACCGTACGAACTCCATCCATTGGATACTGCCGATTCTGTCCTCGACCGGAAACCTTAAACGAAACTTGTTTAGAATTTCTTTCTTCACGTGTAACATTAGCGGTCCACTTCAAGCATAGTGGTTTTACCCTTCCCTGAAGTCCTAAGGAATTTGCCACTTCTTCTTCTAGGAGTGTTAATGACGACCCTTCATCAATGAATGCGAGAATTTCCAACTCTTTGTCACCATTATACAGCGTGACGCATATCATTTTGAGGAAACCATTTTCTTCTTGGTTATGATAAGCAATTGTCACTGGAGTGGACGCTTCCTCTTTATTCGTTTCGCCTTCTACGTTTTTATAATGAAGCAATTGGTGGTGTCGAGCTGTACAGTTGTCAACACCGCAGGTTTGCGTCCTATTACAAGGGGATTTATGCATGTTTAAACATGTTCGGCAAAGTTTTAAGGACTTAATGGTTTGCCAACGCTCATTTGCGTTCATCGCCTTGAACTGCGTACATTGCTCGATTTTGTGGCCATCTTGTTTGCACACAACACATGCCTTGATTATATGTTGGTTGGCATTGGTGTGTACTAATAATCTGTGTGGTTGCCCTTTCGTCGATTTTTCCTTAGCCATCGATTGGAAGGTGACGCTTGAAGCATCGTCAACTATTTCTTCCATGTATTGCGCGAATGTTTGCAAATTGGATTTGCTATTATGGCGATTGTATTCTGCCCATTTCATCCTGTATTCGGCAGGCAGTTTTACAATAAGGCTCTTTATAAGAGTGGGGTTATGCAAATGATCTAACATTCCCACGGCCACTATATGATCGCTCAATGCTTGCACGGCTGTCCCAAATTCTATCATCGATTCCAATTTATCTCCTCGTGGTGGTGGTAGTGACGCTATCTTTTCTAACAGAGTATCAATGACTAATTCGGGTCTACCGAACCTTTTTGTCAGCGTTTCGATCACCTTCGGCACCGAGTTGGGTAAAAGCAATCGGCTTCGCACCGATTCCAATGCAACTCCCTTTAGCGATCGTTGCAAGCGAATCAAGTTTTCGTAGTCTTGGTAGCCGCACGCTTCTGTTGAATAGTTGTAATTCGCTATAAACAAGGTCCAATCCTTAGGATCCCCATTAAATGTAGGCAGATCTTTGGGCAGCGCATGGCGGGCTGCTAATTGAGCTTTCGTTGGTTCGAACAAAGGCTTTTGCTCGGGGAGCGTTAACTGCTGTCGCATACGAGTGATTTCGTCGGAAATTGCCTTTTTTTCGGGTTTCGGTAATTCGTTGTCCTTCAACCAACTTTCAACTCGATCGCCAGCTTGACTTCTTGGAATCCCATCTCCCAGCAAGCCTTCTTCCTCTTCGGCATCCAGCTGCTCCTCCATCAGCCTTTGTTTTTCTTCTAGAAACTCTCTTTCGAATGCCAGCTCTTTTTCCTTCAGAGCTCGCGACTCTTCTAGCTGTTTGAGCTTGAGATCAATCCTTGCGCGTCTCGATGATG
>NW_026455732.1:0-3638 GCF_943734635.1 Anopheles cruzii | reverse complement strand
GGGCCCATTGCCTCTGGGGCGAAACAGAGTTCGCCGGGCCTGCTAGTTTATATATATAGATGAAGCCAACACGTTCGTTGGATATTCCCATTTTGGTTTGCGATACGCTTTTAATTGTTTGACCGTCAGAGGCAGTGTTTGGACGTCCGTGGTGTGTTTTGGTCAACATTTAAGGCTTTTCACTTTGGCAATCACGAAATTTTACTACCTATCGTTTTACAGTATACCTATGAAGAGTATCGTCACAAGAAAGAGCCTGTGAACGACGATGAATTTCACTAGGATTCTCTTTCTACGTGGCTAAAAATTCTCGAACGAAGCTAGTCTGTCGCTCCTCAACACCCAACGAACACAATTGTCCTCCGCGTTCGACCCAGCTAAATAACACGCTAAATAAGTGACTGGCGTAGTGAATAACCATGAACCAAGCTATAATTCAAGAACACATAAATCCGCAACGGCACACGACGATAAGCTGCCAAATAACGCACGTATGATAAGTCTTGAGATCTGGATAACCTTCCATTTCGATCGAAACCAAACCAAACCAGAGAAAAAGGGCTATTTAAGTGCTGTCGAAAACGAACACTCAACGGTGTCAATCATAAAAATAAAAGCCCAGAGAACGAGTTGGGGACGCTAAAACGTATATTAAAACAGTTATCAAACACTATCCACACCTGAGGTGACCGGACCGGCAATGGAGTGTCGCTATTAATCAGCTACCTCTCGGAGGGAAAACAAAGCAGGGCTTCCGGGGTCGGCAATTTTACCTTTCCGGGTTTCGGTAATTTAGCAAAGCGCTCTGTCAGTTGTGAGCAAACGTCATGCGTCATCCTCAATCACAATGGCCTGGCCCGCACCCGGGCGGATGTTGAAGATGTTGCGTTCGAGGAGGCTAATGTTATGCATAAACCGCGTTCCGCTTTTATCGCACCATTGCAGTGGCCGCGCATCCGGCGGGCCGGCGGAAAATATACCGCAGGACATACATTTTATTCAAATCGCCACTACCCCCGCACACCGGACGCGTGTGCGTAGCCGGCCAAGGCGCTTAGTAACTTTAAGCGACAAACTTCGGGTGAGGTCGTGTGAAAGGTAGCAGAAAGAGTGAATGATAAAAATAAATTATCCTGCGTCCCCGCGATGAATTGCGTCCTGCGGGTCGCGGCAGGCGGCTGTCGTGACACGGGAACCCACGGTGATAAGGGGTTCGGATGACCACAGCGAAAACCGCCAACCGGCCAAGATGGCGACCAAGAGCTCGGCAACGCGACAACAACGACGCCGCTGACGACAGCCGCACGGTCGAAGGATGGAAAGAATGGCTTCAATAAATCATAAGCGTCCGTTGAAAAGCGGTCGACAGGCTTCGTCCTTCTTACCCGTGGGCGGTGGCCGGGTCGGCCGAGACACGGGGCATGAGAATTGTAATCTTTTCACCTCACAGCGCACACGAGACGCGGGTCAGCATAGCCACCGTCACCGCCAGCCTAGCCATCCTGGTCGTCCTTTTCATCGGTCATTATTCGCATATCTCGCAAGACATTGTAGACCTGGAGGGGATGTGGAACCTTTTGTCACCACGCCGGAAGGTGGTGGAGCGCTACTTGTGTGGCGTGGCGTCTTTAAGAACGTCAAGCGTGCTTGCCGCAATGGAAGTTTTATGGACTTTGCAAGAAAACGACCAGAATTTTCCAGCAAATGCTCGGCCTATCTGCTCCTATCGCCCGGGCGAATTTTCTTGATCATCACCAACCGGCGAAAGGTTAGCGGCGTGATGAGTGATGGTGTTGATCCGGGGCCGGGCCACCACAAAAACCGGGACCCTTTGATGAGCCAACTATTTTAGAGCGCATCCATCGTGCGCCCTGCCCTAAATGACCCCCCCGGGGACACGCGAGCTGGGTCCCCCCTTTTTCGACACTCCGTCGGGACATTTACAACACAGCCAACCGAAAGTAGGTTGGCCAACCTCCCTGCGGGATTTGAAATCTGGGAAAAGTGCCGATCCTGATACTTTCATCCCCTTGAGGCCGTGTCAGCGTGTCGCGTCGCCCGGAGCCCGGAATGGGACAAGGAATTAAATTTATGAGCAAAATTTTTCTTCGTCCCGACGCGAGCACTCTGGCCGCACTTCAAGGCGTTTCGGGCGTGGCCGTAAGTAGTGGCATTATAGTGTGTTCAACAAAGGGCGCCATCAGAGGGCCGGTCGACGGTCAGTTCTTGTCCATTTGATGCTAAAAGGGCGCATCATTCATAGCGGAGCATAGCGTCCGAAGCCAAAGCAGAACCCAAGACACGGAAGTATCGCGCGCACACGGGCACACGATAAACGAGGCGTGACGAGGTGATTTTTCTCTCCCTTTCGTTCTCTCTGTCTCCCCTTTTTTTGTCTTTCTCTCAAGAAGGGACACTCGGAACCCGGGGAAATCCTCGGTGAGTTTGACTTTATTGAATATATCTGCCAAATCGGTGTCCTTTGTTGGGCCGACCCGCCATCGACCTGGGCCACCAGGCACCAGGTAGCCAGGCGTCATAAGTTGGCGGGGCTTGCGGGACCGCACGGCTCCGCATCCCCGGACCCCCGGATGTCGCCTAGCGGGTGAGGGGAGCTGATTTATAGTCCGTCGCCTAGGAAAGGGATCTCACTCCCGGGAGTTGGGTGACGGTTGTCAGAGTTCGAGAGGCGAAGAAGGACTCGAAATGGAGTTCGAACGTCGAACCATTTCGAAGGCGACGTCTTTGCGGGTCGAATTTTGAGGATTTGTGAACAACTTTGTGAAAAATTGTTTCTTATTATTCTCGGCCTGTCGCACGACTTTCGCCGATCGAATTCGAGCCTAGGAAGTCAGCGAATTTCGGACCATCCTGTGATCTGTGAAGGTGACAAAGTTTCGCTAAGCTTATTTGGTCGAAGCGCCGAAAGGTCCACACGGCACACGCCCGTGACAGTGACCGAGCAGAGCCGGTGAACTGTGGCGTGCCTTCGACCATCCATTTTCCGACGATCGCAACGCGAACCGTGCGTGATACGCCCAATGGGGCGGATTTTTCGTCGAAACTTTACACGAGAGCCACCGGGGCGCAAATGGAGACATTGCGAAAGGAAAAAAGTTGTGTTATTGTGTAATGAGATGAAATAATTTGCGTCATCAGATGGCAACGGTCCGTGGGCAGTACGCAAACTTCACACTGCGCCACGGATCTGTCGACGGTCATGCATTTTCGTTTCGATTTTGTTTGTTCGCATTCATCAAGTTTGGGGTTTTTCCCATGGCAATGCGAGAACGCGCACCACCTTCCAGGACTTTCCAGGGCCGCTTTTTTAGGAGGATGCACAGTAATAGAAACCGAGCTACACCGAAGGCTGACGCAACTTTTCCTAACACACTCCTGATGCCATTGGCGGCATTTCGTCTATGACGTTTCGACGAGCCCGTTTTCGAGTGGGCTTGACGTTGCCGACAGCCAGCGTTGCCGTTCGGGGCCAGAGTGGCAAAGTTGGAAAAACCGATGCCTTCCATTGTAATCAATTTCTGCTAACGATGCTCATTAGGCACATCTGCCAATCAGGCACCGTGGGCGCAGGGAGTTTTTGAGGTGGATTCAATCCACACTAATTCCCGACCGTCGGT
>NW_026455731.1:0-3638 GCF_943734635.1 Anopheles cruzii | reverse complement strand
AAAAATAATCATTTACCTCTTTGCTGGCGTTCCCTCCGGTGACTTCGGTCGCGTTCTCCAAAGTGGAGGGAAAATTGGTGAATGTGGAGACGGTGTGTGCACAGTAAGTGTGTTGTTTGCCGCTGCGCACAATCTAATAGAAAGAAATTAATAATTCAATTTCAATCTATAATTACACAATTGCATTACCTGTGTCCTTTTGTGGAGGTTTTTTGCTAGTCGTTGGCATTGTCCTTTGTTTTAAAGCCGACTCCTTATCATCAAACCTTTTTTTGTTTTAATGTGTTTGCAGGTTTGTGCTGATATGTTTCAAGGAACTTTTTGAAAGAAAGTTTGGGAACGGCCAATGGCTAAAGGTTTTAAACAAACCAGGGTGCTATAAACCTCATGGTCAAGGCTCTAGATACCTTGACTACAGCTTGACCCGGGGCAGAGAGAAGTTCTGGCACACAACTGAAAGCAACTGAACTAGAATATCCATCAGCAAGGGTAAATGAAAGTACAAGGGAAACACTTCCTCGAGATACAGGAGAAACCATTCCAAATAACCTTTCCAGTCTTTAACAAGAACCGAGCCAAACTAGTGAAAACTCCGTATCTTTCTGTGTGCAAAGTTCAGGATCTGGATCACCACAGAAAGATTCACCGCAAGTTATTCCAAAACTCAAAATAATTCGAGTAGTTGGCAATTATAGCCAATACTCAACGCAACACAAAAACAACGATAATAATACATTTGATGACAATTCCGCTGTTTCGAATAATGGAGCTAACAGTCGTCCATCGGGTCCATCGCCAGCCACGGTAACGTTACCTCGAAGGACAAGTAATTTGTTTCGGTATTAATAATCAGCCGACATTGACGCCAAACAATGTTCCACTAAGCAGCGATCCAGCCAGATTGTCAGTTGTTCCGGTCGTGTCATTGCAAATGGCGGTTTACGCTAGTGGGTGTTCAGTTGAGGCCGCACCTGATCAGCGAGCTTTTGACACGGGAACCTTCGCAAGGCAACCTCCACCCTATCAGGTTTACTCCGATAGTAGCGAACCATTGCACTTACCTAACTATTAGCTGACGCAAACTGGAGCAAATACGTTTACGATCCAACAGGATTCAACGACAACACCTCGACAGCCGACCACATTTTTGGGAAGACCACCTGCTGCCTTCGACCTTGCCGTCGACAATCGATGAGGGAGTGGAATGATTTCCGACGAATGTTGGGCTGTTGCCTTCATTTACACAGGCGAGTCCAATTCCCTCCATCGCTTCCAGTAGCGAAATGCCCCTCCTGGTGTTACGTGGACATCCATAGGCGGTATGCCACGTATTGAAGTCACCCCACCGCCACTATCTTGGGGCACCCTCTCAGTGTGATTTCCAGTCTCCTTAATATACTCCTGAACTGCTGAATATTCCATCCAGGCGGCACGTAACAACTGGCATAGGTGATACCACCAACATCCGCCATCACTACTCCGTCTGCCTGGCATCTCACTCGTTGAATTGGCTGCCTGCAACATGCATAAATGGCAGAGCCTAAACCGATTGAGGACTTTGACATGCCGTTATTCGGAATCTTCCACGGGTCGGAGACAAGGACCACCTGAGCTCCTCATACCCTACCGGCCTGGTTTCACAGTTCCTGGGCTGCCTCACAGTGCATTAAATTTTGCTGTATCACTGCGAAGAGGAGGGGACGCTCACTCCTTTGCAGGGCCGGGAGCCCGTACGGTGTTCCTCTCCGCAGGGGAAGCATCGCGGGTTATTGGTGCATGTGCTGGCAATGTGACCATCACCTGTGCAGTTCCAGCATTTTCCGCGCCGGCTCTCTACTATCTCTGACGTATACCCTTTCTCCTGGTGCCCCGGCAGGTGACATTTATAACACCGCGGCATTGTAGCCGTCTTCAGCGCGCGAAAGGTGTTCATTGTGTACACCATTGGTGCACGCATGTCCACTAGCTTCTGGGCCCACCGGGTCGGTAGCCGTATAACGACCATCTTCAACTCGTTTGGCAGCGTCCGCATGCTGGCCATCATTGGTATTTCTTCATTGATGGGTTTGAGGGCCTCCAATGTGCATGTTTTAACGTCTTCTGGACCGAGTGCCGAACAATTCTGGAGGACCTTAATCTCCGCAGCTTTCTCCCCGAGGGAGTCTGCAATCTTCTGTTTCAGGTCCGCACTCTTATCGGTGGGTGGAACTTTGATCAGTATTGCGCCGCGAGCCGTCTTTCGTTCGAGCTGCATGACGTTCCTACTCGGGAGGTCCGTTCTGAGCTTCTTGTAGCTCTCTGTTAAGGTGACGTTATTCGCCAAGGTCACTTTGACAACGTCCTTTCTTGGGCTCTTCCACATCGAAGACCCCTGCTGGTCTTGATGTTGCGGTTGCTGCGACTGATGATGTTGCTGGTGCACTGTTGATGGTGTTAGCGGCGTTATAAGTGTTATATTCGCGTTGGATAGGGGGTCCGTCTTGATTTCCCGTCTGCCCGTCGGGTCGGAGCTTCGGAGCATTTTATAAATTATGTATCGGGCACTTTACCTTAATCGTCGTCCGATGGCGGCTTAGTGGCGTAGTTTGTCGGCGTCGGCGATTTTGAGGCCCTTTTATACTGTGTGTTGTTCTCGGTATCGGTATGCATCCATCTCCACCGGAGAATTAGATCGATACCTTTTTTAGTTATAAATTGATGCAGAGACCGAGGTTTTGGTATTTGCTGATTGGAGCTCGAACCAGCGCGGTATCTGCAGGAGCAACCCGTCCAACAACACTCCGTTCAAAGTTTCCTTATGAAGAACGAATCGAAAATCGTGAATAAAACTGTAGTTTCCTTACTATTGCACTACAAAATACAACGATCAACACTAATGATGCTTATAACAGAGTCAGCACCTATATTGATGCTGATGGTGTCATGTTACACTACAAAATTGCGGATCACCGGAGCTCTTTGCAGAATTGCGGTACCCTTTTCGCAAACATAATGTAACCTATCTACCAGCTACTTGTCCATATGCTTCCCTGCTATTGTGCTTATAAAGTCATAAAATTTGCAGTGTGTCCTGTCCGTCAATTAATTAATAATGGGAACCACCTTAAATACAATTTATGTACAACACAACCTGAAAAATGATTTGTATGCAAATTGATTAACTACAGCCGGTAATAGTAATTAGTAATCGACATCTTAATTGAGAATTCATCCAAGATCAAATTATTTATTATGAGAAAAAATCAACCCTATCCAATTGAATTTATACAATCAGTCAAGTGTCATTTATGCAATCAATAGTTTCGAACGAATCACTAATGTAGCTAGATAGGTTATGCCGTAGGCAAACTAAGAAGCGCACCGTAGAAAGAAATGCGAGTTAAAGTGTATTAGAAAACGTCGGTAGAGGTAATATTCATGGTGATAAAAAACAAGTGAACGTTACGCACATCATCTTTTGAATATTTGATTTATTACAGAAGATTATTACAGAGGTTACAGATGATTACATATATTTCTGAATTATCATAGAAGCTTGCACAAACGTTCAGCTTATTTTTCCTTTCCAGCCGTGTAGCTTAACATAAAGTAGTCCGTCAATATTTTGGTGGAACTGATTTGTCGTCACTACGCATTGT
>NW_026455730.1:0-3643 GCF_943734635.1 Anopheles cruzii | reverse complement strand
CGTGCTTAAAACATTTTTTAACCGTTGATCGCAGCGACAAACAACACAAGTAGTATAAATCGTCAAAATCGCGAATGCGATCTGAGAGCGAACGAGTGGAGAAATCTTTAGCGGTGAACGGCTGAATATGAAGAATCTGTGGTTGCCCGTCGTTGCCCTCATTCACCCACGCGATAGTAATACCACCTAAAAAAACAATGTATAATGTGAGTGACAGTATGTAAAGAACACACGAAATTTAGCGTAATGTGTAAAGTAAAACTAAGGGCAATTTATCAAAATGTTTAAGCTCAAAAGCATCTATTTTAATTAAAGCTTACCGAGCTCACTATCCGAAAAGCGTAGCAAGAAGGTGCCACGGGAGCACTTCAGAAGGTAATCTTCAGCCTTCGATTTATGGATAAACCCGATGATGCTGCCATCCATCCACGGTCCGCGAAGATGCTCGCGAGTTACCTTCATGGCGGCGTAGAACCATTCCCAGAAGGTGAATGAACGATCTGGGATCGGTTCTTTGCAGAACTGCGACCACATTATAGTTAAATCGTTCGGAACCGGAAACGGTAGACTGGTTTTGAATGCTTTCTCGCACAGAAAGTGCATGTTTTCCGAAGTCAGCGAGCGACCAGTTGAAGCACGGAACTTCATGTTTAACGCATCTGCCAGCTTGTTCCAACACACCTTATCTGGCACTTGGAAAGGGATGCGATTGACGTCGGCGAACGCATTGTCCCATGTGATGGTGGCCCACGATTGAGGTTCCTGGTTACCGTGTACGATAACGACGACCGGTAGCGAAATAGTCCAAACCTATTCAACACATTGGGAGAAATTAGAACGTCGGCGAAATAGGCATGAAATGACTGTGAACATTATTACCGAAAATACTACGTCTCCGTGACCAATAGCAAAGCTTGATTGGAACAGAAGGGCAAACTTTTCATCCATTACGCACTCCGTTCCTTTTTTCTCTGCCCGTTTTATCTTCTTTAGCTGCATATTGCTAAAATTGTGATATGTGCGAATAGTGAATTACGATCATTTTTACCAATCAACTACTAGACTTTTCGTCATATTTTTAACGCACGCACCGAAAACTAACGGACAGTTGCTTGGTCGTCTCGTTATATTCGAGATTTCCAATATTGTTCATTATTTCGCCACACGACTGTTCTGAAGCTTTGTTTAATTGTTGTGTTTGCTGGGCCTGCGCTTCTATAAGAAATATTGATCAATCAACATTAATCAGCTGCAACATTGAAGCAATTACCAAATGAAACGGATACGTTTCGTTCGGCGATTCATTGCTTCATTTGATTTGAAACAATTTTGAGCATTTTTGTTCACTTACCAGAAATAATAGAAACCTTCACCTGCGGGTTCACCATTTTGATGTTGAGTGTGTTGCCGACGAGTAAGCGGACAGTAGCGGCGAATCGAGTGTTAGTTTTCATCACCTGTGGCGGCTGCTTCTCAATAATGAATGTACTTGTTACAAGTGTTTTTAGCAAACTGGTAGCGTCTTCTATCTCCTGGGATAGTACATCCGGTACATCTTCTTGCTCTACGTGCAGCTTAGATTTGTTCTTGATAGCGAGACGAATTTGACCTTGAGTATTCCAAATAATGTCAGCCAGACTTTCGCACCAAGCCTGAATAGTGTCCAGGTTGTTTGCACTGATGGTAGACGCGCCGTTTCCAGCGAAACCCTGGTTGATTTTCCATTGGGCAAGATACTTGTTCAACACTTTGTTCAGCATCTCATTGGTGATCAAGATCGTTTTCCTGAAGTTTTCAACCAAAGCAATTCGCCTGCCAGAACACAATTGCAGTCGATCGCTGACCATCTTCTGATGTTGAGTGATTTGACTGTGTCGATGCGCTCGCATCTCCGGATTCTCTACCGCGTCTATTTGTGCACGATTCTTCTGCAACTCGTGCACCTCCAGTAATAAGTGCTCGTACTCTTTCGTCAGATTACGATTGTCATTCTCGTTGGACCTCACCATGATTTGTAGCTGCTGTAACGTGGTGAAAACCTCGTTTACCTCGGAGTCTTGTACCGAAGCGCACTCCTCCGGATATGCGACACATTGACGTTCGCGTTGTAGACAGGTTATTAGGTGATGGTATAACTGGGAGGGATTGTGTGAAAACAACTGTCGAAAGTTACGTGCTGACTCGTTCAGTCGTATTTTAATCGTGATGTTGTTCTCCGGCAGAGAAACTGCTTTTCGTTCGAGTTCATTTATCAACTGGTTGACGAAGTTCGCAGCATCCTGCTCGCACGCACCTTCCTGGTCAGCAAACACGGGAGCATTTCTAGGTATATGACAAAGAGCGCAGAAAGGCGAACAAAAGACATATACAAGAGTGTACACATTGTACTCAAATCAATAAGATATTAAATACGTACAGCAGGCGTTCCTCGATCCATTCCGCCAGATAGTGGCGTACTTCGATGGGGAAATTGGCCCCATAGATGAAACGGATCTGCTCTATAATATGGCTTGGAAGTTGATTTACACGGGCCCAAAGCGACATGGTTATCCCACCTTTTGACGGAACGTTGTTAACTAAAAATTCGTTGCGGCGAACCAGTTGTTGAACTATTAGTTATTGGCTGACTATTTTGTAATCTGACCGAAACGTAATGTAATCGATGACGTTCTCTAGTGTACATACAATGGAACACAAACCGCACTCAGTGGGAACACGAAATCTTGCTGAAAGCATAAAGAAAACGGAAAAGAAAGTATTAGCCGCAACAAGTCAAAATGATACGTTCCCAAAAATTTATCAAAATAATCGTTACCACTGGGCGACTAATGATTGATGCCGAAAGGTCTTCAGATACATAAACGAAAAAGAGATAGCATCTCACTGAACCCGTTCTCAGTTTACCAATGAAGCTGAATATTACATAGGGAATAAGCAAGCTGCAGACAACCAACGAGAGTAAAAACAACAACACAATCCAGAGCCCTACCATCAACAGCAGGGAGCATTTGTGGCGTACTAATAGGTACACGAAAGTTTGACGTCGTCCCGATCTAGGGTCAAATCAAAATCTACAGTCTGAAGAAACTATTTCACTTAAACGTCGTGTCAAGACTAACATTCGTTACCAACACGAATTGTACGCACTGTTTAAGCGTAAAAAATTCCCCTGGCTCGAGTGGGCCGGTCATGTTATGAGAATGGCGAACGACGAAGTAGCCCATAAAGTCTTCTTAGGTCGTCCAGAAGCCGCAACGTAACGTGAAGTGGGAGAGGACGTGGTGGTCCCTTTAAAGATGGCAGTAGTGCATCGATTGCATTGCGAGAACGGCAGGCATAACGAATTGATAGATTAAGGTGTTCAACTCGGGTGGCACCCACCAGTTTCTGTTGCAGGTCAGGACCTCTCGGCGGTTGTACAGGGTGGCAACGTGAAAGTGATACACTCATTCGAGAGCTCATCGTTTTAATTTTTACAGCTGTAGGTCCGATGTAGGTTTGTTTACTATTTGAAGATGTACTATGTTTACAGTCTATTCATATGTGATAAAGTCTGTGCTTGTGTTTCGTTCACCAGAAAATTGTAATAGATTCTTAAAGAGAACAAATCAAAATCTTGCATCTTCAAAACATCACAAACATT
>NW_026455729.1:1250-3735 GCF_943734635.1 Anopheles cruzii | reverse complement strand
ATCGTTAGAGAGGTCCATATTGTTATTTCTCGTCACTACCTCCCCGTGCCGGGATTGGGTAATTTACGCGCCTGCTGCCTTCCTTGGATGTGGTAGCCATTTCTCAGGCTCCCTCTCCGGAATCGAACCCTGATTCCCCGTTACCCGTCGCAACCATGGTAGTCCTCTACACTACCATCAATAGTTGATAGGGCAGACATTTGAAAGATCTGTCGTCAGTCGCAAGCGACCGTACGATCGGCATCCTTATCCAGATTTCAACTCAAAGCGCCCGGAGGCGATTGGTTTAACTAATAAGTGCACCAGTTCCGCCGACCCGGAGGCCAACAGTCCCGGCATAATGCATGTATTAGCTCTGGCTTTTCCACAGTTATCCAAGTAACTGTTTGGATGAGGATCTTGTAAATTATAGCTGTTATACTGAGCCTTATGCGGTTTCACTTTCTAGGAAGCTTGTACTTAGACATGCATGGCTTAACCTTTGAGACGAGCGTATATCACTGGTAGGATCAACCAGAATTCGAGTCAATTGCTTGAACACGAACTACACTCTTGATCACGCGAGGCGCAAGTCCCCCGTGACCACCGAGATTTGTTCTGCGACGCCAGAGCGTCCGTTGGCGCCACTCGATAGACTGCACAAGCAGGCAACGTCGGATGCATTGCACACGGCTAGCGGATCTCTCTGCACTGCGTCGGGTGTCCCAACGTATGTCTGGAGACATTGCTATGCCGGTACGGCACTCTGCGCACTCTTTCTTGTCCTCTTCGAGCGACGGGCCTCTAAGCGGGGTTGTATGCCGGTACGACACATCGACTGGTACATTGCACGCACTAACGATCGCTCTGCACTGCATGGAACTCATTCGTAACCACCGTGACGGGAGACTTTGCTAGTACGCACGATACTCTGCGCATGTGTACATGTTTTACAACCCAGCCAACTTGAGCACCTAGGGGAAGTTGTGATGCCATCTGAACACCCACCGACTGATGCATTGAACGGCTAAAGTTGACCTTCAATCCGAACTGGCACTCTGCGGCGTGGAGGCAGTTGCGCGACCACTCCTATCCCAAACCAACAAAGCAAGGTGTATCCTACGTGCTCGGTACAAGCACACCACGACGGGACACATTGAACGGTTCAGCGATCTCTCTGCACTAGTGGAAGAACTCCAACGTGATACGGGAGACTTTGCTACAGCGGCTTCTCTGCACTTCTGGGCTACCACCTTGTGACGGGAGACATTGCTAGCGGTCACTCTGCACTAGTGATGGTACACCACCGTGATACGGGAGACATTGCTAACGGCCACTCTGCACAGGTGCCAATACCACCTTGTGACGGGAAACATTGCTAGGAACCGATCGGCATCTCTGCGCGATTACTTGACGCACACCCAACTAAGTCAACTGTTGGACTTTTTCGTAATCACGGCGGGACACATTGAACGAGCTCTAACGGATCTCTGCACGCATGGAACATGGTGGCGGGAATCATTGCTAGAACCGAACGGCGCCTCTGCGCGATGTACAAACAAGCTCAACAGGAACCTCGTATCGGCTGCCGAGCCGGAGCTCGAACAACTTGGACTTTCACCTCTAATTTATATCAACTCACCACTCCCCGAGGGATCCGCAGAATTGCTTCTGGGTCCCGTATCGTTATTTGCGATTCGTGTTTGCATTACACTACATTGAACTATTCCAACTTGTTTATCCGCATGGCGAACATTTGCTGCATTGAACATTAAAGTTCCACTTCGCTCTCCCCTACGTGGGTCTGAGCTTCACTCTCAGGGAAAAAATATGCCACATTGGTTAGGGAAACCCGGTTTCATCACGCTATGTGCCCTGCACCACCAGCTTAGCGTGAATGCTTCGAGTTTCCCTAAGAAGTTCGATTGGTCTTGCAGAGTTTAAAGACAACGAAGCTTAGTTTCAAGCAATGATTTAATATACGCGTATTAAAAACCCTTAACTGTTACAACTTTTATGCTTGAAACCATCGCAACGAAGTCTTTGGGTCCGTAGACCCGTGATGTACTGCTCCAGGAAACGTTTTGAAAGAGTGGAAACTCAAAATCATAGGTTAAGATCATCGGCAGAACCCACCAGACACCACTTTTGCTTCATAAGTTCGGCCTATAGTCATATGACGATTTTCATCGGGGAGGGGACGTATGACCCAAACGGGGGCTTATATGACCCACGGACACTGCAAACCATGCTCCTACGACTAAATAGAGGTTAAAACTACGATTTGGTGAAATCTTCATTTTTGACCTCGGAGCAAGGTACCTTCCCTATAGTAGGCAATGAGTAAATGATCATAATCCCAGGAGGGCAAAAAATGGGAACCCGAGAGGAAAGCGCTGTTGGCGCGCCTAAGCTAGTGGCCCGTAGAGTAAAAAGGGTACCCCCAACAAAGTTGTCGTTTGACGTTCTGGTTGCACTTTTCATCATCTAGGGTGCGTTCCTGACA
>NW_026455729.1:0-1150 GCF_943734635.1 Anopheles cruzii | reverse complement strand
AAAATTGTTCTACGACACCCATCTGCGACGTTTAGTATTCGAGATATAGCACTTTGTAGGTCTGACCGAGCAATTTTGTACTGAAATGTATGGTGAACATGTAATTCATTAAATAACATTGACTTGCATCGTGCCCTACTTCATCGGCACAGCTGTTATTGACTATCTTTAGTGGAAATGGATTGAGTTTGACCATTTTAAGCCCATTTCCTATGCCGTGCACCAACATTGTGTACCGATCAGGGAAAGTACGCTACGTACGCGTTCATGGATGTCGATGTTGGTACAAGTTGCCTTTCGGGATAGCCGTGCACCAAAACTGTGTACCGATCAGGGAAAGTACAAGACGGAGGGTGCAGCTCGAGCGTACGCGTTCATAGATGTCGATGTTGGTACACTTGCACCAAAATTGTGTACCAATCAGGGAAAGTACAACACGGAGGGCGCAGCCCGGGCGTACGCAATCATGGATGTCCATGTTGATACAATCTACGTGTACGTACCTAGTTTTTGTAGGAAAAGTTGCAATTAAGTGCTTGTATGCTTAAAATGCTCATCTCAACCGGTCACCTTTTGGCCTGCCCTTTTATAACAGAAACCTAGAAAGATACTCGAGATTTTTGTGTTTTTCCATTCGCCCGGGACGACGAAATGAGCTATGTGCACATCGTGCAGAAAATTGTCTTCGCCACGCATGTTTTTGTCCATCCACTCATATAATCACCCGCATTTGTGTTCAACACGGACGGCGCAGCCCGAGCGAACGCGTTAATGTTTATGTTTGTACACACTGCTTGTACGATTCTAGGATTTGGTAATTGCGTCACAGTGCCCGACCGTCGCGGACACCATTCTTGGACAGAAGTCCTAGTACGTAGAGTACTTTCCCTAGGTATGTGCTCGTTCGTGACTATCGTTGCGTGCTTACGGACACGCTTGGGTATGTTTACCATACAAGGTTTACTAGGGAAACCTGGGAAGGACGCTTGCCCTCCCGTCGCGGACACCATTCTTGGAAAGAAGTCCTAGTACGTAGCGTTCCTTATTTTACTTGATCAGTTTGTAATGCATTCGCTTTGTTCCATCGACTTCTGCTACTGCTCACTAAGGGGTGTTCGTTTGCGATGTGTACGATAAGCAACTGTCTATC
>NW_026455728.1:0-3650 GCF_943734635.1 Anopheles cruzii | reverse complement strand
TACGAAAAGTTGTCGGCGTATTAAGAATGAATTCCACATGAATGTTAGCTATGCTACAATCTGGAGAACTCTTAGTTCCTCTGTAAGCATTGCCAGAGAATCAATGAGAAAAATTCCAGCAATGAAGACCCACCACAAAGCAGCAAGATTGCAATTTGCGAACGAGCATATGTCATGGAAAGACGAATGGAATTATGTAAGCTATCGATACATTGAGTTTTCCAATATTTGAGTTTTTTTTAAATTTCAGGTCGTTTGGAGTGACGAAAAGAAATTCAATCTCGATGGGCCTGATGGTTTTTGCCACTACTGGCAAGATTTGAGACGGGAACCTCGTTTTTTTAGAAGACGAAATTATGGCGGAGGTTCCATCATGGTATGGCGTGCGTTTAGCAGCCAAGCTAAATGTGATTTAGCAATAGTTCCTTCACGAATGAACAGTGAAGGTTATATAGCCATTCTGGAGAGTAATTTGAAGCCATACCTGCATCGTTTCAACCACCACCCGCTAATTTTCCAGCAGGATAATGCACCTGTCCATGCAAGTAGAGCCACAAAAGCTTACTTGGAACATTTGGGAGTCAATTTAATGACCTGGCCGGCTGTTTCTCCAGACCTCAACCCTATTGAGAATGTTTGGGGAATTCTAATCCGAGAGATCTATGCGGATGGCAAGCAGTACGAAAAGAAAGTGGCGATTAGAAATGCTTGGCGTTCCCTGTCGATGAACGTGCTAAAGAACCTATCCGAAAGTATGCCAAAAAGGATATTTCAAGTAATAAATCGTAGTGGAGAGGCCACTGATTATTAAAACATCATAATTGTTATTCATTTTTACTGGGTGGCCCTATTTTCTTGAATAATACATAATGAGTCTATCGTTTTGAAACAGCCGTTTTATCGTTTTTTGGCTCCTCAAGTCAAAATAATTTTTTTTTCGCAAAACCAAACAATGGATATTATTTCTTTTGCTAAATAAATCGATTCTTCATCTCCGAAAAATCGGTTCAGCGTTTTATCTTAGCCTCAGTCTGAAAAAACGGGTGATTCTATCATTAGGAAAAGCAGTGTATTAAAACAGCACTCCAGCGGCCGTGAAGCCGTTGGATGAAGTGGACCGGATGTTGGCAGCTGGGGCCGATGCTGGCAGCATATTTAGGATTTTCTTGTTCCATGCATGGCGTCCCACAGTCACCGTTGGCGACGCCGGCTAGCAGCATTGGACCCGCACAATGGAGTGTGTGATTGTAGTGAATTGTGCTTTCTCTTTGTGTTTTTTGTGCTTCATAAGCACGCATGTGTGTGTGCGTGCGTTGTGTGCGTTTCGTTTCCCGGGGGCTTTCAATCTTACATGCGGCAGGCTGCGTCACCGCGCCACGTAACCGATGCCTGCGCTTACTGCGATGAGATTTGGGAGAACGACATTCTCATGGGTAGCTGAGATTGGAAGAAAATTATGAATCTTGATGTCGTAGCCAGTGCTGAGATGTTGACAGTTTGCAATTTGTCAAGATTGCTGCGTGTGGCTCGACGGGCTCGGAATATAAACAAGCACGCCAAATTTGCACGTAAGTGAGATCTCGAAACCATAACAAGTTTCGTGATTGAACAGAGTCAACAGAGGCGCTGGCAAGTGTGCCCTTGAATATAAATTAATCGTGACCGGTGTCGATGAGGCGCGCACGAATTGTATACGTTGGTTCAATTTGCTCCGAAACCCATCATCCGGTCTTCCGATCAAAGTTGGACGCCCGGCTAGTGAAACGGGTTTTGCTTTGGAATGAAAAACCAAATCGATTTCCGTTTAAAATGCTGAATCTGAAGCGTTTCCTGTGGACTGGGAGTCCTTGTTTCGCGGTGAAAGAGAGCTCCAAACCCTGGCAGCCGTAGGCGTGTAAGGGTATCCATTATTAATCGAAGGAAGCGTTGTGACAATACGGTGGTGGTCACCCGGCTATCGATTTTCCGTTTCAAATGCCACCAACCGGGTGATGGTCACCGCCGACCCGGAAAATCCCCGGGAAACCATTTCCTTTCCACCAAGCAGCGGACTAATCTTTAACGTTTTTGGGGCTCGAATGTAGTGCCCTCGTGTTGCCCGACAGCCACTAGGGAAAATAGCTGAGAAGGTCAAACATGAAGATAATTTTTATAGTGTCATTAAAATAGTTTTCTGTTGGTGCTTTGTTTGCCCGACAGTCGCGGGGCCCGCCGCTCGTGACCTGCTGCTCCGTCCCATAGCCCCATAAAGACAAAGGTAAGCTAGTGGTGGCCTTTTCACATTTATTTACGTTTAATTCGTTTTTTCTTCTGCTCTTCGGCTCACACCGAAATTATGATGTCCATGCTGCGGTCGGTGTTCTCCACCGTTTGCCGCTACACAACTCATTCTCCGGAGTTTGTTTGCGTTCGCGGTGCGCTCTTTGTTTTGGGGACCACCGACAGCTTGAGGAGGGGCATAAAACAGTGAGCAATCGGCATTTATAAGGTTGCATAAATGAAACCTGGTACCGCGAACCGGGGAGCCAACCGATAAGAGCGCTTCGGCCCGGTTAGGGACTGCGCTTTACATAATGTGACAGCAATGTCAGGCAGCTTGCCGTCTGCGGTGGTAACGGCTAAAGTAGCAAACACACTGTCACCCGACTTCGTGCAACCCTCTGGAGGGATCGGGTTCCAGGACACTGGAACAGGACCGACCCAAAAACATAAACACACACACACACACACCGAGAAAACATATTGTAGTTCAAGAGGGCAGGCTCTGTTTTATCAATTAGTCACGCACAGTCGCGTTCGGGCGCGTTTAAAGCGAAGCAGCCAACGAGAAGGTAATAAAATGGCCACTGAACTAATCGATAATAGTAATTCTTACCAACCGAATACCGGGTTTTTTCCTTCTGGAATCGAATGGCGGTGGCGCACGACGCAGGACTAATGCGCGGGCTGAAGGATCGGAATTTAAGCAGGGTTCGGATTATACATTGGTCCACTGATTGGCTTCTGATGGCCGATAGCGTTGCATTTTAGACGGTGTTAGAAATCGATCGTTAATGATACTCTGCTGCTGGGCACTTTAGCGGCGGAGGCATTATCGGCAGCCTCTCTGTAACAAAGTATTGGACTGGTATCGTAATAATGTCAAGTAATGTTGGGAAAACAAATTTGCCTCTGCCCATAACAAGTGTAATCAACAATTTAAATCCCATCATAATCAAGGTCCTGTGTCACGTGGATCGGATTGAAGCAAGAAAAACGGGGGCTCTCCATCATTCCGTCGTAACGATGCACACAACACATTTTACAGCAGCGCCGAGCCGAATTTTCAAACCTTCCCCAAAAACAGTGCGCCCCTTGAGTGACAGCTCCATAAGCGGCGAAGATGGCACAATTGTGTAAAAACAAAACAGATAATCTAAACGGGGGCGGTGGCGGCGCACACGGGCATTAGCGAAACAATCGCAGCTCCCCGGGCTCACCCGGGAACTCCGAGTCTCCGAGCCGGGTCAGTGGATTAAGATACAGGGTGAACCAAAAAAACTGCAACAAACTTCAGACTGCTGTCATTTCTAAACCTCTCGTCCGACAGCTGTCAGATTTATGCCAGTGACAGTTCATTATATTGTTTATAAGCGTGCAAAAGCATTTTG
>NW_026455727.1:0-3654 GCF_943734635.1 Anopheles cruzii | reverse complement strand
AGGACTTCAAGATACGGAACGTTCGTGGTGTTTGATTATTGTTAACAATTTGTATAAATTGAAGGATAAATGGCAAGGGTGTCGAGCCCTGTGCAGTGATTTTGACAGATGATCTGTTACTGAACGATCGAAGAATACTGAAGTCGATCCGAAGAATACAAACAAACAACAGACGTGCAAACGACATCGTCTGTTTGTAAATCGTCTTTAACTTTGCCTGTGAGAATGGAATTGTCCTTTAGAATCTCTATGTCCTTTTCCATTTGTCTTCTTATCCCTTTACCGTTTTTGTTTGGTTTGTAAATTTCAAATTAATATTTAGTTTGTTTAGCTCTGGCTTAAATGCACCCTGAAAGTAACAATTGAAGCTTGCCAAATAAAAAAGGCGCTTAACTGCAACACATTGTGAGGTTTTATGTTAAAGAGTGAATAACGACCCCACGAACAATTACAAAACAAAATTAGACTATGACGCATGTTGACGAGGTCAGTTAGTTTAATTACTGGTCGTTCTTTTCTATTCTCATTTCACTTTGGCCAATACGCTGACTTGACTTGAATATTTCATATTTTTAATACTTTCGGGTAATAATCATCATCGATCCGCTACCTTAGGTGTGACTTTCGATTCAAAGTTGAAACTTAAGACGCATTACGAGGACCTGATTAAGTGTGCGTATAGAATGCTAGACTTTGGTATCCGTCTGAGTTCCGAAATCTGGAATGTTTTGTGTCTAAAAGCTATGTCGTGTCCGCCCGATCCTTGAGCCTACTTATTGTGTTGTGTTGGTACGACGTTGATCGATTACCTCATTATAAAACGCGCTGTCTTGGCATACGATCATTTGAGCATCGCAGATCGGTCGACTCAAGCCATTTTCGCATTCAAGATCTCGACGCATTCCGACACTCCCTGCTCAATTTAATTTCGTCACTTATTGACTTTAGTATTGCTATTATTTCTAAGTTAGTTCCGTAACTTGTCTATCAGGCAATGTGACACATTAACTTTGTTTATGTCATAAGTAAATAAATATTACACAAATCAATCAGAAATCTTGAATGATGCTCATTCCGTTAAACCAATCTCCTATACAGCTGTTTCTTCCCTGCAATCAGGTTTCCGTGGCGCCCAACAGTCAGTCAGTCAGTTAAAACTAAAAATGATGACTAAAATTATACCGACACGGCCCAAGTCCTGGATTAACTACTTATCCCACGAGCAACTAACCAATTCTAATCCATTCCAGCCAATCCACGAATCCGACCAATTTCAGCCATCATGCAGGTCCGTCGAAAGATGCGCCCCAAAACAAGGCCACATTCGATCGACAGCAAGCGATCTCACTTCCTGCTCGGTAAGGTAACATTGGGCGAATAAATTACTGCCTCGCCTGAGGTTCAGGTCCTGCGTTCCATTCTCCGGTGTGCCGCGGCCCATTATGAGCGCTCGTTAGCGAAGTTAGATAATTCGCGGGCCGCCTATTTTTACCGCCGGGCGTGCGAGCGAGTGTCAATGAACTGCAGCAGCATCGGTGCGGCCATCCCAAAACCCAGCTGCAGCCGGCGAGCTCCAGAGCACGGTGCCTTCATTCAGCACACGTTGGGCGTTGCGATTCATTCAACTTTTGCTCTCTTCGCAGCAGCACCAGCACCGCAGCAGCATATCAGGCGTCCGGGTGGAGGACCCATTAAGTATCAAAAATTAAATTTACTCCACCAAAGCACGGATGGGGGCCGGACGAAGCAACGGACCCCCGGCGACGGCCCGAGCTCATGTATCACAAGCGACAGCACAGAGAACGACCACGTCGGATCCCGTCGGGAGGAGAGAGCTGGAAAATCAACGCACTTCATCATCGTTTTCCACGCTTTACGCACTTTTTGCGAATGTGGTTCGTCGCCCCCCTCGTTCACCGCGACCCGACCGTGGCCACCTCACGGCTACGGGCCTCGCCGAAGAAGAAGAAGTCCGGACCGCGGCTGGTATGGTTCGCGAGCGCATAAATGCAGCATAACCGTACCGGTTGTAAATTTAGCCCTCCGGGCCCTAACACGGCCAAAGGAGTTTGGCCTCCGTTGGTGTCGAGGTGTGTGTGTGTGTGTGTGTGTGTGTGTGTTTGAATGAATGGACCAGTGCAAGAGGAGTTGAATGAATCCCTGCCTGGCTTGCTGGTTGAGGCGACGCCCGACAGCTGCCGTTCTGTGCCATGCCGACCGGAGTGGCCATGTTTACGCTTCCAAGTAACGCACACGACACGACATGCACTTGCGCAACCGTCACCTGTCAAAGGTAAACCAAACAACGCGAGAGTCTGTCAGAGTTGCGCTTCTTCTCCGCGGCCCGGTCGCGAGGGAACAAAAGAACCGGACTTGGACGTCTGGTTTGTGTTCTTGGCGTAGACACCATCGCGGCTTCGTGTTGCCCCAAGTGGCAACGGACCGCCGTGGAGGGCACTCCAATTTCCACTCGACTCCTCGAGCACACACATCGCTACGCGTCACTCTTCTCGTCGCGTGGCTCGGCAACGGCAAACATCTGTTTTATGTAAACTCATTTACCGAAATATTTCCGGTTCGTCGGACCAGAAACGTGGGTGACAACCGGGGGGATACCAGGAGCATCGGGCTGTATTGTTTCGGGCACCCAACACAGGGCGATCAGACGCAGAAGAGAGAGAAGGAACCAACAGACACACAACAACGAAAACAAACACGGCCGGGCTGGAAGACAGTTACATTCGTTGAACATGCTCATAATCACCCGTCGTTGGATGGACCAGTTTGCTTTTGTCACTCGCCGCTAAATGGCCCACGGCGACCCGCCGCCTCGGACTGTTCCCGATGAAATATTGCTACCCATTGTGCCGGCTGCCGCCAGCCGCGGAATGCACTTCGCACGTCGCAGAAAAAAACAACAACAAAAAAATTCCCCACAACAATACCCGGCAGTGTGTGTTCAGTGGCCCCCGCCGCAGTCTCCCTTGGCTCCGAGAAATGGTAACACCATCCTTTCCACGTCCCCGAGTTCGAGTCCCCGAGTTGTTTGACAAGTGAAACATTCGCAGATCCGTCCGCATCCAGGCTGAGCAGAAGTAGAAGAAGTAGAAGTATTTAACAGATGGGCTGAAAAGTTCCGGGCCTAACACATAAAGGGCACTAGATCAAACACAATTTCGTGTTTTAATTTTACACTGCTTCATGATGGGAAAAAATACCGTCCAAGCGAAGCAATGGGTTGAAGAGCGTTACAAGGACTCCGGTCCATCAGAAACAACAATAAAACGTTGGTTGAGACTGTCTTCCAAGCAGTGAACGTCCAAATGCGGCGGTAACACCAGAAAACTTTTAAAAATTCCATAAAATCATTTTGAATGATCGAAAATGTGGGTGAGTTTGCTGATCAAGATAGTTAAGATCCTGTTGGATTTACCTTTCACGATCATTTGGCTATGAGAAAACTCTGCTACAAGTGGGTATCGAGTTTCCTCACCGTTTGACCGACAACAAGAATGTGTTAATGATTCTGAACAGCGTTTGGTCATGTTTGAACGTCACAAACTGGAATTTTTGCATCGATATGTGACAATGGATGAAACTTGGATCCATCACTTCACTCCGGAATCAAAACGATCGTCATCTGAGTGGAGAGCA
>NW_026455726.1:0-3655 GCF_943734635.1 Anopheles cruzii | reverse complement strand
AATGCAGTTTGGTCCTATGAATATCGACACAATGTTTCCACAATGTTTGAGCATCATACATAAAACACAAGCTTTGGTTCGCCTTTTCTTGCTTCGTGAATGACAAGTGGCTCCGGGTTATATATTGCTACAAAGAACGTATACAGGCCGTACGATCCATAACCGAGTCGATTGATTGAACGTCATAGTTCAGAGTTTAGTTGTTTCAATATATTTCTTCTTGCACCTGGGCTCGAACTACGCTCGGTCCAATCTTTTTTCTATTCGCATCCACGGCGCCACATACGAAGTTTTGGCACAACGCAACAAAGAAAACTGGAGGTAGTAACGTTCCAAACGATACATCAACCCTCAGTGTTCCAAAAATCGAAAACATTACTTTATGTGATGATGATTTGATTAATTTTCATGCAAAGGGAGATGTTTTTTGTACTCAGTTCTATACATTACTTGTATTATGTAACATAGCTGAGACAAATGTGATTCATTTGACACCATTCAAAATGTAGTGAATGTGTATAGTGAATTTATTTACTACACTATATTTATTTACTATCTGGTATTATTAGTTAAAAGTAAAAATTTCGATGAAAAAAAACCGTCGTTTCGATTTTTGAAGCGAATGAAAATAGTCAGCATTACATACTTTTTTCGGAAACATTTGCAATTATCAGCATAGTATACCATAACTGAAGTAAAGTAGTAACTGAGGAATATTTGCCATTTTTGCGCCACATAACATCATATTGTTGAACCTTATCTATAATTTATAATTGATAATAATTATCACTTTATTAAAGTGGTATCATAGAACCCCCTACAACTGTTTCCTTTCGTACAGCAATCACGTTAAAAATGTGAGATTCCGGACTTCTTTTGTATTAAGTCTTCGACATCGAATGGAACAATCTTGATAATATTTTTGGTAAACCATTTGAATGAAAGTTCCTCACTGTCCGTGGGTTACAGTGGTGGTACATACGGGCCCTGATTCCGTGACCTTCGAAGACCATCGATTGTTTACCGTTCGTAGTAGCACCCTAGTACGAAGAAGCAGTACATGGTACGCGGCACCTGAGCTGGCTGTCGGTCATACGTCATACCTGCGTCCTAAGTTGCCAACGCACCCAAATGCGGTGAAAATAATATTAGCAACCACCACAACACCAGCGACAGACGTGTCGGCAGATGGCGAGTATCATTAAACGAACTTCGAGTATTGGATTGTGTCGATTACATTATCGTCATCGGTCGGTAGTATGTAGAGCGATAGTAGAACTGGCGCACGGGTTGGAGATGGAACAAGTTTTCCATGATCGATCGTTGGCTGGAACCATGGCTTTTAAGCAGCCATGGTTCCAGGTTTTTTTTAACAAACATGGGTACCAAATGAACAAAATGTACAACGAACGCTGCTGCTACGGAGTGAGCTAAAATTTTCTTGCTGAGCAAGCTTACTGCAGAGCATCATCGGAAAGAGCAATCGTCTTGTTACGGCAGACATGATATTCCGGGCAATTGAAGCCCTATTTTGCTGCTTCCGACTGATTTACCAATATTTCGTCTGTTTAGCACCTCACCCGTTGGTAACGGGACTAAACCTGTTTGTTGGTGCTAAAAACCGGCTCACGTTTGATGTGACATTGGGTGTTTACTGGGAACAATGACCTGCTTTTATTGATGGAACTAGGTAGTCAGCGGAAGCCGGGAGCTATGCAGACAACGCGAATTGTGCACCAAGTTCTTGTGAATGGGATGGTTGCTGAGGTGTACCAAATACGGCTAGAGCCATTCCTAACAAATGGACCATTTAGCAACCCTTTGCGCAGCACTGAAACTATTCTACGTATTTCGCGACAACAGATGAGCGCAACTGAAGCATATTTTCTTCCTGCCATATCACGATCTACCATTCTGCTTGGGAAGCCACGCAAAAGGACCTTCAGGAGTGTTAAAGCGCTGTTTCAACCGTAATTCGTGTATGACTTTTTTTCACCACCATCAGGAACACACAATTTGTCAATTTGCGAACGTTTCATGCGAACCAATGTCCCATCGTACATTGGATGAGTTTTATATAACCACGTAATCAGTTTAACGTCGTTCAGAAGCAATATAAACCAAGAAGTGTCGGGCACTTTGTTGTACGTGTCCGGTCCCTCGATGAGTGAGTAATATTTTTATTGGATGTCTGGAGCGACTGTCTTATCTTGAACACGAGCATCGAAAGTCTCGAGCGGAAAGCCGGGCAGCAATAAAAGTATATCGCAAAATGTAATTACTTTTGCAAGAATCTCTAAGCCACTTGATGTTCGAACGATCGGAAAGAAATTATAAGAAACCCGCCGAGGTCATAAAATTAAAATCAAACACATCACAGAAAAGCCGAAAGATGTGGACTGAGACAAGTGTATTTTGTAAGTAAGTCAGTCATAAGCACTACTAACAATCCACTTCATATGAAAAAAATGTATTTGTTGTTGATAAGTAGGAATATTGTAGCTCAACTGGTTATGAATGCACTCTTGGTGTGTATTGTCTTATCATTAGGTTCCTCCCAAGTGTCGGACGATAGTCATAGCTTTTCCGTTTACTAGTATGTAAATCAAAATTGAATTTCATTCAAAAATTAATATTATATGACCAAGGGACATGTCACTGATTTGTTATTGTTTATTAGGTTTGATCTGACTGTATTATGGTATTATGTTGTATCTGTATCATTATAAAGCTCTAACATTGGAGAACTTGTCTGCTGCTTTATGTAATTGATTGGTTTCAACAAAGGGGATTTGTGATGAATTGATCGATAGAACTTCGACTTTTCTAAATATTGCCCGGCGTTAAATTTTATGACAGTCAGACAAAAATCTTTGACAAAAGATATGTTCAAATTGTACAAACATTCCCAGAAACGACGAGGATACAGAGAAGGAATTGACCTTATTTTTTCTAAACTTTGTATTTAGTCCGCTTCTTTACTGGGAATCAAAAAACAGAAAAAGTGCAACATACGAAACGAGGGTTATTGTAGATTGTGCTCGGACGTGAATGATTATGACTTCAGTAATATGGAAACAATAGCGATTACTATCGTTCGCATTTCAGTAACGCTTTTTCGAGATTTGACTGCCATCACTAACAATTCCAGTGACGTCAAGAGAAACGTACTTCACATTTGATCCGCAGGGTGGTCAACTTTTAGCATTCTCGGAACGTAGGCCACCATGTACGTGTGGAGAACGATTTGCAAGTTTGCCAGCGACATCCTGGGCACCGCGAGTAACAGTCATGTGGGCCACACGTTCGCTGCGGGACGGTCCCACATCTCAACCGTTATTTGCACTTGCCGCTTGCACGGCTAGCTGGTAGGTGTTTTCATAATTGCACTATAATGACGTTGCTTTCATTTGCTGACGCTGTTATTGCGAGCCTCGAGCAGCTTTCATTTACGGCAAAAAAGAAAACCTCCAGCATCTTGCAGAAGTGCAATTTAACCCTCCTGCTTGCACATGGCTAAACATTGTACTATTCAGGCGTTCTCCGTAGGTTAAAGGGCGTACTACCGTTAGAGGACGTGTCATTTGGCACTCAGGATTCATAGGAAAATTTTCATTAGTTTATTCCATCAACGCAAGCGGAAGCGATGTTTGAT
>NW_026455725.1:0-3655 GCF_943734635.1 Anopheles cruzii | reverse complement strand
TTTCAGTTTATTTTAATAACTCTTTTCCATATTTCACTCCTTTTTTCGTTCGATATTTTAAAGATTTCTTATTTTATACACAACCCAGTTTCAGAAGAAAATTAATTTTATTGAGCTGATTCTGATCGTTGCTGTTTGTGAACATTTGCTAACTGCTATCGCCGAATTCATACATTTTAGTATTCTAAGATACAAAATTCAAACATATTCTAACCCAAACTTGAATGAACAACGAAAGAATTAATGAGTTTCCCCCTTCTTGTGAACTTTGGACGTATGGAGACGTTTGGAGTGACGTATTAGACTGCTTGATTGGCTGAACGCTTTTTCACAGACTTTACACTGGTATGGCTTTTCGCCAGTGTGAGTGCGGAGATGTTTCTTTAGGTTAGATGAGTATGTGAACCTTGATGAACAATGAGGACACTGATACTGTTGGTCCTTATTGTGAATTTTCGAGTGATGTGCTAGATTCCCTGATGAATGGAAGGATTTGTCACAGATTTTGCACTGATATGGCTTTTCACCAATGTGAGTGCGGATATGAATCTTTAGGCTAGATAACCTTGGAAACTTTGAAGAGCAATGAGGACACTGATGCTGTTGGTCCTTATTGTGAATTTTCGAATGTGCTGCCAAAATGCTGGATGAACGGAAGGCTTTGTCACATACTTTACACTGGTATGGCTTTTCGCCACTGTGAGTGCGGATATGAATCTTTAGCTTAAATGAGTCTGCGAACTTTGACGAACAATGAGGACACTGATACTGTTGGTCCTTATTGTGAATTATCGAATGTTGTGCCAGACTGCCTGATGAATGGAAGGCTTTGTCACAGCTTTTACACACATAAGGCCTTTCGCCGGTATGAGTGCGGATATGAATCTTTAACCTAGATGAGACTGCGAACTTTAATGAACAATGAGGACACTGATCCTTATTGTGAATTATCGAATGTTGTGCCAGACTGCCTGATGAATGGAAGGCTTTGTCACAGATTTTACACACATAAGGCCTTTCGCCGGTATGAGTGCGGATATGAATCTTTAACCTAGATGAGACTGCGAACTTTAATGAACAATGAGGACACTGATGCTGTTGGTCCTTATTGTGAATTTTCGAGTGTTTTGCCAGATTTCTTGATGAATGAAAGGGTTTGTCACAGACTTTACACTTGTATGGCAGTTCGCCAGTGTGAGTACGGATGTGTACCTTCAGCAAGCATAAAAATGGATATGTTGCCGAACATTGAGGGCAGGGGTGCTTGTGGTTTTTGGAATGGCTTTTACTACGGGCGTTCCGGGTTCCAGGACTCAAGACGTTTCGAATTGATGCTGCTGTTGCATCATCAGTACACGTATTGTCTGCCACGGTCGCAGTTCCTTTTGATTTTGCATCCTGACAGCTCGATTCCAAGGGATTTGTTTTCTGATTATCCTGTTCATGATCCGGAATATCATTCGTTGTTTGCAGCTGATGCTGCTCATCGACCTCTTCGTACTCTGATTTGATTGGATTTTCCTCTGCCTCGAATAAATCATCAGGTATTGTGCCACAACATTCATATGTCATATTCGCTTGATGTACAGTAAAACATTTTCGATTCAAGTGCAAATCCTTCGCTGCATCCGGTGAGCTCACTGCAGTTTTAATTGACAATTCTGTGCCAACTGTTTGTTCGGCCGAGTGGTAAAGATGGTTTTTCAAACGCGATCCGCACATCGTGCACAAATGCGACGGAATTCCAGGTTCGAACTTAATCTGTAAGAATATGTATATCATAGACCAGACATAGTTTTTTTGCAAAACAACGTGCGAAGTCTGTTGTTACAATTTTTGCTACCTGCAGACCAGTAAACTGTCCGGATTCGTCGCGCGTTAGAGCTTCCAAAGCATCACCAGTGGACATACACCGTCTACATATTTTTACGCTTCTGGAAAATAATTCGCTATCATACCTATTAACTATTATTGAACACCAACTTACTCAACACCATCTTCTTTCTGAATCAATGCCGGAGACTCCATTTTAATTGCACTCGTTTATTCAAGCGATTCTGTAAATGCGTCCACTTTGTTATTAAACAAAGGTTTTGGCTTTTGACAATCCTTCGATTTTTGACAGCACTAGCGCCCCCTGACTGATCTACCGGGAACTGGCGCTTCAGCGTTACGCCTTACCAGCCTTGGCGTAACACTCGGTAACGGTTGTCAGTCATATGGCACTGAATCACACGCACACACACACACCTCGTGTTGTTTTTATTTACGTTTGCTTGGTTAGTTGTGTTTTGTTTTGCGGTACACGGTGATCGGTTAAAAATTGTCTGTTGCGTTTGCTCATTGTCGAAACAGCCGTTGGCTGCCTAAAGTGGTACCGTTTTATATTCTGCTGACGCAGCACTTCCTCCCAGCTCTGCGGCCGACGTACTTGGTAAGTGTTCACTTTTGGGTGGCAGCGGCCCTGTCCGTAGGGGGCTACGGAGTTGCACTCTGCGTGCGTGTCAAATATGCAGTTCACCATCTGGCCGAAGCCTCAGCCCCTCGTTGCCACTGCTACCACTCCACTGTGTTGTAATTTAAGCACAGAAAGTATGTCAACTTTTCTGGCAAAAAGGTTTTGCATTTACGTTGTGCTTCACGCACATTGGATGTTGGTACTGTTTGCTACCCTATTGTTACGTTAAACATTATGAACCTCAAATGACCTTGAGTGTGTACACCGGTGGCAGAACATTCCGGTGCCAGTTATCCACCGACCGCAAGCTATCTGTTGCTAGCTTTGCGATGGCCTTGCGCAGTCGGCCTTTCGGTTCCAGTTCTTTGAACTATGCTCGAGCCCAGTACGCTTACACGGTCGATGCTTCACGTGAAAAAGCGTGAAGCCATTGACCGTGTTTGGAGGCGACACACTGAACATCAACGGAGTGTGAAGGCTTAAAAATAATACGCAAGATGCTGAGCGAGTGGTGGTGGCCGAATGGCGCGAAGCAACGTGGATTTAATGCCTCGCGGCGCTTAACATATTGCGCATACGCAATAAGAATCACACTTGTCGCCGCGAACGTTCGAGTATCCGGCCTGGGTTACGATAAAATAACGCTTGACACGTTTGCCCGATCAAAATGGGGGAATGTTGCTTCAGAATATCAATGGTTTCCTTTCAAAATGATAAGTTTCGAAGTAACGAAAGGGTGTTTTTGCACCGAGTTGTGACTGAGCACTATTTAATGTCAAACCGAGTGAAGACCTTTCTATTATATTGAAGCCAGTAGTATGGCATATTTTTCCTTCCCAATAAAACATCCATGAAGGGTTCTACTAAAATCAATGCAGCCTTTCACGAACATTGCACTCCAAGTGCTTATTACTTGATATTCCATTGAAAAGCTTCAGAAACCGATGCGCGGTGCTCAAGAGCGCGATCGCCAGACAAAAAAAACAATCTTCGATAAACAAACAAATTATGCAAAGAATTCGAAACGCGCTCTGCATGCCGACGCGGGCAGCCTACGCGGCAGCCTGAAACATATTTCATTCATCAGCGGAACCGCGTCCTGAGCTTCACGGTCTGGCCGGATAGTAAACGCGAAGCCGGTTTTCGTGTGGCGCCGCGCATGCGTTGCCGGCTCTGGAACGTCTGGTGGCGCAGTTA
>NW_026455724.1:0-3656 GCF_943734635.1 Anopheles cruzii | reverse complement strand
ACTTTCCATGTTGGAGCACCACAGATGGCAGCCCTTCGGATGCTGTTAAAGATGATCGCAACTATAAACTAAATAAAGGACACCGTTTGCGAACCAAAACTGTACACCCGGCCCCGTGTGGTACACATCAACACCCGTTCCGAGGCGGTGCCATCTTGCCATGAAGAAATTCCACGGAAATAAAGGCAACCGGCGTGAATGTGACAACGGTATTTTCCAGTCTCAGCGAATACGTCAACGCTGGCTGTACGGAACTGGACAGTGTGAAACTGGCCAGAAAGCGCGAAGTCAACGAGCCGAGTGTACCAACGGAGCGCAAACCGCTTGTGATACCATCATCAAACTCATCTATTTCGTCGTTTTCGAAAACATCGTCGATTGCCAGAGTGTTGTTGCTTCTCTGATGGGTCGTCCGGACCCACCTCTTAACCGATAGATTGGATAGATTGTAATGCTTTGAGTGCGTAGCAATAAGATTGTAAACCCGGCGATTGTACGTTCGTCGCTGGGTAACGAAATTATTTTGTATTTTACAAATAAATAAATAAATAATAAAAAATAATTTTACTGGTTTGCTATAATAATTTTGAATATTTTGCATGCGCTATAATTTTCAACAAAGCTTTATAACAAATGCTATAAAATTAGCTTTTTACAACCGTACGTAGAGTGTACGAAACACCGTATCAAGAACGGTACTTCGTACGGCCGGCGAACGGTTCAACGTACGGCCGGCGAACGGTACGAAGAACGGCAAAGCTGCTGCTTTTTGCAGGTCTTCGAACGGTACGACGGACGGTCCTTCGAGTGTACGCCGAACGGTACGACGTACACTAAAAGGTACATAGTTGCTCCTTGGGCAGACTCTCATTGTTTTTTTGCCGTTTCGAACTAAAAAGATTTCAGTTTTAGACTGAAATTAAATAATAATCCTTTTTTTGTTGTTTCACTAATGTTTCCTATTTTATTGCTTGACACTAATATCTGCTGTTTTTCTATAGTGATCTTGATCTTCAGTCTTCTGTGATCTTCAGTATACAGGAAACCATAAAGGTAGGTGGGCTTTGATTTGAATTTGTCTAAGTCCTGTGCCGTCTTGAAAATAAAACTTTGTTGGAATATAGCAACCGTTAGCGTCCATAATAACGTAACTTTATAGCAACATCGATATGTCATCTGTCAATAAAGTATTTGTCACTTCTCATTTGACCATCACGAAGGACACACGTATATCCAGATTACTGCGCAAAACCACGCTCTCTTATTAGAATTAAACTGTCTCACCGTCGCCGTGTATCTACTGAGTATAATGTATTCTAATAATGTAAACAATGGGTGCTGACAGACATCTGACAATTTATTTGCCATAAAATAAGCTTTGTTAGTCCGGTGAGCTTTAGCAGTCCGCCGAGACTGCTATCGACGTATATAGCAGTCCGTTTTGGTGTTTCGCGACGCCGGCGATTCGAAAGCTCGTAGCTGCTTGGGGAGGCGTCCGAAACTCCACAGGGATAAATATAACTTCAAGTTTTTTTTAACTATAAATTTTTTTTCACTTACCGACTTATTAGGTTAGCACCAAGAGCGACGATGGACGGTGGGTCGGAGTGCAATATGAACACTGGTGTGCCGGAGCTGAAGCAGATATTGCGCGAGCTGTACAAAAAAGAGCAAATGCTGAAGCAGTTGAAATCCGTTGTCCAGCAGACAATAAATTTGCAGAACTTGCAGTCCACCCTGCTGCCCTCCGCCGCCCAACCCTCCGCCGCTCAGTCCTCGACCGACCAGCCCTCCGCCGCCCAGTCCTCCACCGACCAGCCCACCGTCGAGGACGTTCAGATTGAGGAGCCCGCCCTGCAGCCCTCTACCACCCAGCCTTCCGCCCCACAGTCCTCCTCGTCCCTCCTACCCGCCCGAGTTTACGCAGCCTCGTCCTTCCTGCCTCGTCCGTCACAACAGGTTAGAACTTCGCCTGCACTTTTACCTGTACTTGTTCCCTCCGCCCGGCAGCCGCTGCCTTGTGTTGCTGCCATAGACATCCAAGTGCTTCCGGTGAGCTCTCTCGAGCAATTGAAGAAATTGGAAGCGTTGGCGGCAACAGAAGACTTTGCCACAAGTTTGGGTTTATATTTGTGCAATCATGTCCATGTCTGCTGCACACCTAAGCGCGGCTACACTAAAGTGCTTGGCCGCTTAATAGACTGGTACATGAAGCGCGAATTCCTAAGGTCATGCTGTTGGATGTGGTCGAGAGACGGAAGCTCCACCGTTCTGTGCAGGTTTACACAGACCTGGCAGGTGCTGTTCGAGGTCATGCGGCAGAGGTATAACTACAATGGTACGAAGAAGAAGCTTGAAAAACAAATTGCATTGTACGTAAAAAATTCGTACCAAAGACTGAATTTAAAGCCTGAAAGGTTACGGCGTGGTAAGTTTTTAATTTGTTTATTAATATTAACTATAGTTATTAATAATGATTTTTCTATTTGCAGTTTCCATGCGGTCCAGTGCCATTCGCTCGCCGTGTGAGATGTGGATTGTGCCGTCCACCGGTCGGTGGCACTGCCTGTGTAGATGAGATGTGGGTACCCAAGGAGCAACTATGTCCGTTTTTGTGTCCATTGGACACTCGAAGAGTGTCCAATGGACAGTCCTTTGGACTGTCCGAAACAGCGTCAGTGGACTCATTTTCGACACCACAATGGACTCATTTTCGTCACATGTCAAAAAAGCCCATTTTATAGCATTTTATGGCAAAGATTTGTTGAAAATTATAGCTCATTTCAAATATTTAAATCTATTATAGCAAAAACCAGTAAAATTGTTTTTTATTATTTATTTATTTATTTCTTTTAAAAATACAAACTTAGTTACGTTACCCCAGCGACGAACGCACAATCGCCGGGTTTACAATATTATTACTACGCACGTATTACATTACAATCTATCGTTCGAGAGGTGGGTTCGGTTTACCCATCAGATCAACAACAACGCTCTGGCAATCAACGATGTTTGCGAATCCGACGAAATAGATGAGTTTGGTGTCAGAAGCGATTTGTGCTCCGTTGGTACACTCCGTTGCATCGTCCATTGTCCTTAGGGCAGGTCCGGGCGCCTACCCACCTCTGTGTTTGTGTAGTAGATGCTCCATGCGGCCCGAAGCTTTGCTGCCCGCCGAGCTCCCACACCAAAAAGTGGATATTCTTCCACACGATCTGCGAGGCGCGGTAAAAGAACAAACAACCAGTTGTGACTATGAACTTATGACAGTTGCGTGGTGCACGTTACGAAAATACGCGGCACGGCGAATGAATGAGAAACGAGGCTAATGGACACCCGTCACCGGTAAGCGGCTTACGAAGTTGCCACTGGTCATCTAGTAAACTGCGTGCGTACCTCTTCCACGTTCGATCCGATCGCTCGTGTGAACCACCTCGTTCATCAGAAACTGGTACAGAATGGTCGTCTTGTCGGCGTTGTCCAGTCCCACCATGACATGCTTGTGTTCTAAAACGAAACATAAAGTAAATAAACATTAGCAAGTTACAATAAACATTAGCGCTACAACGCGGAATTGGAACATCAAACGAAAACCATTTTACGGTTGGCCATTTCAGTTTAATGTTACGTTTGACGATCAGTGAATCCATGTGGCC
>NW_026455723.1:0-3658 GCF_943734635.1 Anopheles cruzii | reverse complement strand
AACTAGCAAAACATTTGGGCCAAAATTTGAAAACTTTATCATAACAAGTGTTCACTTAACGCAGTGCCTTCTAACTAGTGGTCCACAACCAGCGAAAGGTTTTGTTAGTTTTAATTAAATATTGATGTGAATGAATAAGCTGTTGTTATGATACAAAAATCATCAGTCATCAATAAGCTGTGAATAATATTGATGGCTCTCCATACGAGCTCCAAAAATGAAAAGACGAGAATTTAAATTTGTATATGTAATGATGCATTCATTTTACGGATCTTCTAATCATTTTTGACTGTGTGTTTGCAGTAATGAACCACATTTTCTTGTTCTGTGCATCTCTGTACTAAATAACCCAAATGTATTTTTTAAATTTGATTCGACAAGAGCTTTTAGGCTACGTTTAAAATATGTGGAATTCAAAGCTACAATGAAGCTGTTAAAACTGCATAGTTTTGTGATGCTGCGAGTTCTCTCATTACAGCTGTTGTATAAATATACATGGAACGGAAAAATGAAAATGTGTCACCCATCAGAAAACCAGACTGAGGGCACATTCATCACTCCAAGCAGGGGGTTAAATTAAATGGAACTCTAGTTGCCGCATTATCGCCCGCGCAGGCGGATGTAGCGGAACGTAGAACAACCCGGGGCGGGAGGAATGCTAAATACTCTAGCAACCTTTTGATACGATGTTAATGAGACTTTGAAAACCGAAATCCGGAACGATTTTGCCACGATTGACGCCCACAAGAACTTTGTTCGGCCTGCGGGCCGCCCTTTGGTCACCCACCCGGAGCGGCCGCCCGGAAACGGCTCAAAGGAGCAGGACATTTGTTTCTTTGTTTGCGCACTCCGACACGGGGTTCCGAGACGGGTACAGGAACCGCGGGAGGAGAAAGCGGTACTCGTCGCCCTGCTGGCCGGGCCAGTTTTGGGTGCGGATAAAATAATTTTCGGTTTCACTTGGTGACAAGTGCGAAAAGTGATTCCGGTAGCTCCCGGGACCCGGGTTCTACGTTGGGTCAGGTTGGGGCACAGCAAGAAAAAGGACGAATTCTGGTGGCGGCACCAACCACCGAGCTGCCTCTGCACTATAGGAAAAAGGCGGTCATAAGTCAATTCAAAAACTGAGGGTTTTAGTTATATTGGCTTAAAATAGATAAGATATCTATGACAAATCCGAATTTTTAGCCTTCCATGTCACGCAGATTCCGAGAAATCATTTGTCAAAGTTGAAAAAGTGACAAAAATGGCTCTTTAAAACCAACTTTTATCAGCTACTTTAACGCGATCGTTAGCAAAGTTCTGCAACGATAATATATCTATATATACACTGCTGGCCAATAAAATAGGTAATTGTGTGAGGCTGATACAATTTGAACTGTACTCAAGCCACTACTAAACCAATGACCACCAAACTGATACTGTACTTAGATACACTAGTTAACGTCATTTTTTTGCTATGTTGGTGATATTTATGTCAAAAGTGACAGGTGTGTTACCACTTATTTTGGCAGCAGTCTGATATGGCCTGGTCAATAAAATAGGTAATTCACTGTATACAGTGCAGTTTCACCCGACTTCTTGAACGAAATTGGTTTAATTGGTTTTGTTGCAATCAATTTTCAATTGTGAATCTAAAAAAAGGGTTGTTTCCTGGTAGAACATCTAGAATGGGCAGAAGAACTCATTGCAATCCTTGAGGAAAGAAAGATTGTGAAGAATCTACGAAACGAAGGCGCTAGGTACAAAAGCATCGCCGAACTACTAGGAAAATCAGTAAATTTTGTGAGAAATACTTTGTTGTGGTAAAAAACAAAGGAAACGTGAGTTAGACCAAGAAAAACCAAACCAACGATAGATCATCGCATATCATTTTAGGCAAAAGCGGATCCGTTTGGTGCATCCAGAGCGATTTGCTCAATAATAAATAACATTACTAGCCCAAAACCTGTCCATAGACGGTTACAAGAAGCTAATCTACCAGGGCTAATTGCAAGAAAAGTGCCACTATTGGTTAAAACAAAATTACAGATGAGGTAACAGTTTGCTGCTCAATATGGTTCATGGCAAGGTACCGAGGGCTACGAAAAATTGGCATAATTTTTTATGGAGCGACGAAACCAAAATAAATTTGTTTCGTTCGGACTCTCAGTGTAATGTTTGACGACCTGCTGGCAAATAATTCCATCCCAGGTTTACAAAAAAAGTTTTAAAACATGTAGGTGGAAGTATCATGATTTGGGGATATTTGTCCTGATCTGGTATAGATCCCTATTTCAGAATAAAGAGCACCATGAATGCTTTCGAGTATAAGTGAATCATGAAAGACGTTTACGCTACCTTACGTAGTAGAAACCATGCCACTGAGATGGATATTTCAACCAGAAAACGATTCCAACCATACGTCATAGGTTATGAAATCGTGGTTTGATGGCAATATTGTGTCACTTTTACCTTGGTCAAGTCAGTCTCCTGACTTAAACCCTAATGAAAACTTGTGGAATACCTTGAAGCTAAAGTTAGCTGTACTATATTTTCCAAACAAAGATGCATTGTGGGAAAATGTGCAGCAGGAATGGTATTCCATTCCAGTAAAAACTTGTCAGGATTTGGTCGATTCGCTGCCAAGAAGAGTGCATAAAGTGCTCCAAAACAACGGTGGATATACGGGGTACTGACTAATTTTGAAATAAAATATTGACTTTTGATAATAGAAAAAGAGTAAACCGTGTAAATTCATTAAAATTTGCCATACACGCAGAATTACCTATTTTATTGACCAGGTACTTTTAACTGCTTCCTATTGTAATAAGCAAATTCCTAGAATTTTTCACTTATTTTAGACTATCTTTATCTTATTTTTAGTACTTCTACCTTATGCTATCATTGTAATACCAGTGAATTCAATAGGTTTTGAAAAATGATCAAATAACGCAGCTTAAATACAGTTACCTATTTCATTGACCAGCAGTGTACATCATTCGAAAGGTAATGAATCCTTCTTTCATATGAAATAATTGAATGTTCACGTTTTGCATTGCTAGTTAATTTTTATGGGGAATTAGTATAGAAAACTTCGAAAAAATACAGTTTTTCAACTTTGGTAATGCAGCAAATTTGTGGCGCGCCTAGGCCCTTCTAAACTAGGCATTACAATCAAAGTTTAGGCCTTTTTGAACTATTTCCAGCATGTTTGGTACCCGGCACGACCCGGCACGTTATCGTTTAACTTATTTTAAGAAAACACCATCTTATGCAAATGGAGGCGCCTGGTCTGTAGTAGTCGCCTGGTAGTATATGAAATGGCCATACAAAACATATAACGTTTATGTGTTTTCTATTATTTAGGTAAACTAAGTGTTATCAGTGATCGCGGATCAATCAAGTATGTGTTGCCATATTTGTAGTGGAACAACTAACCAGATAGTGATGCTAATCATTATCACTATAATCTTGAAAATGGTATTACCCCCAACCTTGTGCATTGTTGTACGGTTTTTCACCTCTTCATTGTTGGTTGAGTTTTCTGCAGTGTTTGTTAAGTATTTTATATAAAAAACCCTTAGAAAATGGAGGGTTGCCAAAGAGTACAGGATCTTCAAGACCAAGAGCTTCAGGTTACGTTGTCGAATATTTTCAGATCGTGAGCATGCAAGTA
>NW_026455722.1:0-3660 GCF_943734635.1 Anopheles cruzii | reverse complement strand
ATAAATTTATCGACCAAATCATTGTTTTCATTGCATCGCCAGCGAAACCGATCCATACTTTTCAATCGCGATTCGCACATCGTGCACAAATACGCTGGAACTCCAGGAGAGAATTCAATCTGTAAAAATAAGACTCTGATAGACTAGTTTTTCTTGTGGAACAAGGTGAGATGTCTGTTGTTACAATTTTATTACCTGAAGACCGGTAAAGTCGAAAAGTTTTTGTACTTTATATTGTCCGGAATCGTCGCGCGTTAGAGCTTGCAAAGCATCATCGGCCGTCAGACACCATCGACATATTTTAGCGCTATTGGAAAAAAATCGCTATCATATCTTTTAATCCTTATTGAACACCAACTTACGCAACACCATCCTCTTTCTTAATCAATGCCTTCTTAGACTTCATTTTGACTGCAATCGTTTATTAAGTCGATTTTGCAAATCGTATCGTTCACTTTACTTGTTTACCAAACAATGGTTGCTTCAATGGTTTGACAATCGGTCAATGTTTGACAGCTTATGGGTTCGCGCGCTTTTGAGTTAGCCGCGTCTCTTTTCAAACTGAAAAAACAGTTACAGGGTGTGTATCAAGTTTGCGTGAATTTAAATAATGATTTCGAATAATAATAAAATGACTTTATTCAATCGAAAACACGTGAAAATGATTGTACGTGTGCAAAAGTAGCACAGCTTTTGTCCTAGTAATTTCAAATCTCTTGTGAACCGTTGGGGTCATACGCGTTGACAGTCCTACGGTGACTGTTAATTGTGTAGGTGATCTGCTAAATTTAGGCCACTTGAAACGTTCGATCATTTTGTCCGTCAGGGAAACTTACTTCATACATCTTTCATCATACCGTAGGAAATCGGTTTTCATTTGGCACAACGGTAGAGGGACAGTAGGGTCGTACGCCGTAGGGTATGTTTATTTTAACGAACACAATTCGGAAGTAGCTGTAGTGGTACGGGAGGAGGAGCACACGCCAGACGAAAGGTTCAAGAGGAAAGGCCTAAACGAACGTCTGTGCAAATTGATCATACGACTATAGATCGATAGATCGATACAATCGATATAGATACAATAGATCGCGAGGGATAGTCTGATCAGTAGGGCCGTCATCGGCTTGGAGAAGATAATTAAGCTCATCTCGGTATTTTTGCTGGCCATTAGAGTCGAATCAAATGCGTTTCACTTTAATTCGTATTCGTTAATGTGGTTCCATTTGCTCTGTGTGGCTCTTGAAAATCGGTTGTCCATTCAAGTTTCACCGGAACTGTTCTATTTCTTTTTTACTTTATTGTCCGTTTGATTTTAGACAATAAGTTATCAAATCAATTATGTAATAACATAGAAGACAGCAAGAGAAGATTACGATGTTGGGTTCTTTTCTGCGTTATCATACATGTAGCAAAGAAGCCAACAATGTTAGAAGTTGATTGAAATGTTCACGTTTGCTTCGGTTTATGAAATCAATTATCACTGGTTCGCTAACAAACCAGTATAAACAGAAGTATTTGCATCAGTCACCTTAAGTGCAGGTGCGCATGTCGAGTTTGAGTGCAATTCTAAAACCAGTGTCTCTTAAACTGGTCATAAATAAGATAAACGAAGGGCCTCTGATTATGGAGAATATTGACACTGGCAAATGAATCACTCAGGGATGAAAACTATTACTAAGCATCAAGCACTTTAATTATGTTTTAGTTCTATTTTGGGTTTGTAATATTGTTAAAATTATTTTTAACTAATTTTGGCCATTTCTGTGTACTATATTTGTAGGATTGCCGGGAACCGGTGGTTCGGTGCCGGGAACCGGCCGGTTTCACGGTGGTTCGTTCTTCGACCACGAAGGCCTGCCATACTGCGAGACGCACTATCACGCGAAACGAGGATCACTGTGCGCTGGTTGCTCGAAACCCATCACCGGACGCTGCATCACGGCCATGTTCAAGAAATTCCACCCGGAGCATTTCGTGTGCGCCTTCTGCCTGAAGCAGCTGAACAAGGGCACATTCAAAGAGCAGAACGACAAGCCGTACTGCCATCAGTGCTTCGACAAGCTGTTCGGTTGAAGTAACGGGTGCTGAACATTTTATCTTTTCGTTTTGGTGTAAGACGACTGACAAAACGGTTGTCGAATCATGAAATGAATCTTACATTTCATTCGATTGCCCTGCAATTCACTTCGTCTTCCTCAGTGCAATTTGCCCTTTTTGTAGTTCGCTTTCCCAACTTTTTATGTTATGCACCATCGAAACAGTCCGGGAGCCACATTTTGTTCGACCAAACAAAAGCTGTTATCGACATTCAACTATTCTGCTAACACGTTCCATATTGTTCACTTTTTTACAATTTTAACAACTGAGGGTCGCACCGTTAAACGATCGATGATGGCGAATACAATTGACTTGCTGACAAACAAACAAAAAATATAGGTGTGTTAAAGTTTACACTAACCCACGCAATGATAATAGTGTATTTATACTTAATCCGATTCTTCTTCTCTCATTAACAAACGTTTCGATTCTACGCACTTTCGGGGTTTGGTCGTAGGTTATCGATTCGCAAATTACCGTTCTGCACGAGGAATCGGACTAATGCATCGAACAAACCGCAACGAAGCACGGTTTGTTCTTACGCGACGTATTAGAATGTTGTAGTGTAACATGCAGACTGGGTAGCATTGTGTTTATTCGCGTTACAAAGTTTCCTTCTAACTGTTACGAGCCCCCATTGCCAAGTCCTGTAGTCATAGTCAAAGGCCAACTTAATCTCTATACAAACACATGGTTGCAGTGGACACGGAGTGAACTAAAGCTAGCCTAGCGTCGAGAATCGATAGTTTCCGATTGGGGACGAAACAATTCAATTACAATTAATGTCGTAATAAGCCATTAAAAACCAGAACTTGTAGTTCTAATAAAGAGCGCCAAACTATAACCTATGTGTTTTTTTTCGTCTATTCATTAATGCGAACAATGTTTTAATTGATTATATGAATGTGGGTCATTCTCACAAGGACGCTGTCCGGAATTCGCTTACCAGGCGCAAAGCAAAGTTTTAACCATTCAACAAATCCCACCTAGCCGCGTTCGAGAGGACGATTCTCAGATTTTTGGCTCATATGTGTTGAGGGACCACGGAGAAGGCGCTACAACAGCGAGTTGTGCGCACTGTACGACGTACAGCATACACGCCTCGCCAGCCTCCGGTGGACTGGTCATGTCATGAGAACGAATGAAGGGTCTTCTTGGGCCGTTGCTTTAAAGATTTCTTGTTTTATTCAAAACCCAGTTTGTAAGGAAAATTAATTTGATTGGGCTGATCGTTGGTGGTTGTGAACTTTTGCTAACTGCTATCGCCGAATTCATACGTTTTAGTATTCAAAGATACAAAATTCAAACTTATTCTAACTCAAACTTGAATGAACAATGAAGGAATTAACAAGTTTCATCCTTCTTGTGCTTTTTGGAGTGACGCACTAGATCGCTTGATGTACGGAAGGCTTTGTCACAGACTTTACACCGGTATGGCTTTTCCCCGGTGTGAGTGCGGATATGATTCTTTAGGTTAGATGACTGAGCGAACTTTGATGAACAATAAGGACACTGATGCTGTTGGTCCTTATTGTGAATTTTCGAATGCATTGCCAGATTAGC
>NW_026455721.1:0-3660 GCF_943734635.1 Anopheles cruzii | reverse complement strand
ATAAATTTATCGACCAAATCATTGTTTTCATTGCATCGCCAGCGAAACCGATCCATACTTTTCAATCGCGATTCGCACATCGTGCACAAATACGCTGGAACTCCAGGAGAGAATTCAATCTGTAAAAATAAGACTCTGATAGACTAGTTTTTCTTGTGGAACAAGGTGAGATGTCTGTTGTTACAATTTTATTACCTGAAGACCGGTAAAGTCGAAAAGTTTTTGTACTTTATATTGTCCGGAATCGTCGCGCGTTAGAGCTTGCAAAGCATCATCGGCCGTCAGACACCATCGACATATTTTAGCGCTATTGGAAAAAAATCGCTATCATATCTTTTAATCCTTATTGAACACCAACTTACGCAACACCATCCTCTTTCTTAATCAATGCCTTCTTAGACTTCATTTTGACTGCAATCGTTTATTAAGTCGATTTTGCAAATCGTATCGTTCACTTTACTTGTTTACCAAACAATGGTTGCTTCAATGGTTTGACAATCGGTCAATGTTTGACAGCTTATGGGTTCGCGCGCTTTTGAGTTAGCCGCGTCTCTTTTCAAACTGAAAAAACAGTTACAGGGTGTGTATCAAGTTTGCGTGAATTTAAATAATGATTTCGAATAATAATAAAATGACTTTATTCAATCGAAAACACGTGAAAATGATTGTACGTGTGCAAAAGTAGCACAGCTTTTGTCCTAGTAATTTCAAATCTCTTGTGAACCGTTGGGGTCATACGCGTTGACAGTCCTACGGTGACTGTTAATTGTGTAGGTGATCTGCTAAATTTAGGCCACTTGAAACGTTCGATCATTTTGTCCGTCAGGGAAACTTACTTCATACATCTTTCATCATACCGTAGGAAATCGGTTTTCATTTGGCACAACGGTAGAGGGACAGTAGGGTCGTACGCCGTAGGGTATGTTTATTTTAACGAACACAATTCGGAAGTAGCTGTAGTGGTACGGGAGGAGGAGCACACGCCAGACGAAAGGTTCAAGAGGAAAGGCCTAAACGAACGTCTGTGCAAATTGATCATACGACTATAGATCGATAGATCGATACAATCGATATAGATACAATAGATCGCGAGGGATAGTCTGATCAGTAGGGCCGTCATCGGCTTGGAGAAGATAATTAAGCTCATCTCGGTATTTTTGCTGGCCATTAGAGTCGAATCAAATGCGTTTCACTTTAATTCGTATTCGTTAATGTGGTTCCATTTGCTCTGTGTGGCTCTTGAAAATCGGTTGTCCATTCAAGTTTCACCGGAACTGTTCTATTTCTTTTTTACTTTATTGTCCGTTTGATTTTAGACAATAAGTTATCAAATCAATTATGTAATAACATAGAAGACAGCAAGAGAAGATTACGATGTTGGGTTCTTTTCTGCGTTATCATACATGTAGCAAAGAAGCCAACAATGTTAGAAGTTGATTGAAATGTTCACGTTTGCTTCGGTTTATGAAATCAATTATCACTGGTTCGCTAACAAACCAGTATAAACAGAAGTATTTGCATCAGTCACCTTAAGTGCAGGTGCGCATGTCGAGTTTGAGTGCAATTCTAAAACCAGTGTCTCTTAAACTGGTCATAAATAAGATAAACGAAGGGCCTCTGATTATGGAGAATATTGACACTGGCAAATGAATCACTCAGGGATGAAAACTATTACTAAGCATCAAGCACTTTAATTATGTTTTAGTTCTATTTTGGGTTTGTAATATTGTTAAAATTATTTTTAACTAATTTTGGCCATTTCTGTGTACTATATTTGTAGGATTGCCGGGAACCGGTGGTTCGGTGCCGGGAACCGGCCGGTTTCACGGTGGTTCGTTCTTCGACCACGAAGGCCTGCCATACTGCGAGACGCACTATCACGCGAAACGAGGATCACTGTGCGCTGGTTGCTCGAAACCCATCACCGGACGCTGCATCACGGCCATGTTCAAGAAATTCCACCCGGAGCATTTCGTGTGCGCCTTCTGCCTGAAGCAGCTGAACAAGGGCACATTCAAAGAGCAGAACGACAAGCCGTACTGCCATCAGTGCTTCGACAAGCTGTTCGGTTGAAGTAACGGGTGCTGAACATTTTATCTTTTCGTTTTGGTGTAAGACGACTGACAAAACGGTTGTCGAATCATGAAATGAATCTTACATTTCATTCGATTGCCCTGCAATTCACTTCGTCTTCCTCAGTGCAATTTGCCCTTTTTGTAGTTCGCTTTCCCAACTTTTTATGTTATGCACCATCGAAACAGTCCGGGAGCCACATTTTGTTCGACCAAACAAAAGCTGTTATCGACATTCAACTATTCTGCTAACACGTTCCATATTGTTCACTTTTTTACAATTTTAACAACTGAGGGTCGCACCGTTAAACGATCGATGATGGCGAATACAATTGACTTGCTGACAAACAAACAAAAAATATAGGTGTGTTAAAGTTTACACTAACCCACGCAATGATAATAGTGTATTTATACTTAATCCGATTCTTCTTCTCTCATTAACAAACGTTTCGATTCTACGCACTTTCGGGGTTTGGTCGTAGGTTATCGATTCGCAAATTACCGTTCTGCACGAGGAATCGGACTAATGCATCGAACAAACCGCAACGAAGCACGGTTTGTTCTTACGCGACGTATTAGAATGTTGTAGTGTAACATGCAGACTGGGTAGCATTGTGTTTATTCGCGTTACAAAGTTTCCTTCTAACTGTTACGAGCCCCCATTGCCAAGTCCTGTAGTCATAGTCAAAGGCCAACTTAATCTCTATACAAACACATGGTTGCAGTGGACACGGAGTGAACTAAAGCTAGCCTAGCGTCGAGAATCGATAGTTTCCGATTGGGGACGAAACAATTCAATTACAATTAATGTCGTAATAAGCCATTAAAAACCAGAACTTGTAGTTCTAATAAAGAGCGCCAAACTATAACCTATGTGTTTTTTTTCGTCTATTCATTAATGCGAACAATGTTTTAATTGATTATATGAATGTGGGTCATTCTCACAAGGACGCTGTCCGGAATTCGCTTACCAGGCGCAAAGCAAAGTTTTAACCATTCAACAAATCCCACCTAGCCGCGTTCGAGAGGACGATTCTCAGATTTTTGGCTCATATGTGTTGAGGGACCACGGAGAAGGCGCTACAACAGCGAGTTGTGCGCACTGTACGACGTACAGCATACACGCCTCGCCAGCCTCCGGTGGACTGGTCATGTCATGAGAACGAATGAAGGGTCTTCTTGGGCCGTTGCTTTAAAGATTTCTTGTTTTATTCAAAACCCAGTTTGTAAGGAAAATTAATTTGATTGGGCTGATCGTTGGTGGTTGTGAACTTTTGCTAACTGCTATCGCCGAATTCATACGTTTTAGTATTCAAAGATACAAAATTCAAACTTATTCTAACTCAAACTTGAATGAACAATGAAGGAATTAACAAGTTTCATCCTTCTTGTGCTTTTTGGAGTGACGCACTAGATCGCTTGATGTACGGAAGGCTTTGTCACAGACTTTACACCGGTATGGCTTTTCCCCGGTGTGAGTGCGGATATGATTCTTTAGGTTAGATGACTGAGCGAACTTTGATGAACAATAAGGACACTGATGCTGTTGGTCCTTATTGTGAATTTTCGAATGCATTGCCAGATTAGC
>NW_026455720.1:0-3661 GCF_943734635.1 Anopheles cruzii | reverse complement strand
CCATCATTAAGTTAACCCCAACCACCACCGGACGGGCGGCACTTGAGTCGTTCTTCTCGGTCGATCGAGAGAAGCTGTTTAAAATCCCCCCCCCCCCCCCCCTGTAAGGATATGCGAAAAACACAAATGGGTTTCCTCTTTTTAACAGGCCCCATCCCTGCCCACCCCATTAAAGTGAATCGCATTTCAATTCAAATTCAAATTGTTGCGCCGCTTTGTAACACTAGAACGAGATGACACACACACACACACACACACGCTCTCTCACTTAACACCATCGCGTCAGGATCCTAGGCCAATTTTTAAAACAAAAAAAAACACGTTTCCGCATGGCCACGTGTTGAGACACACATGGAGGCGCCTAGTATTTGACGATTAATTGAAATGTTAACTTACTTTTTTTGGTCAGTGTTTGGTCAGTCAGCGTTGCGCTGTAATTTCCAATGCATCCGAATGCATCCTCCAGTCATACAAAAAAGAATTGATGAATTGGAAAACCCTACGCTTATCACAATCATCCACCGACCGATCGACCCGATGGAGACGCCTGGTGGTTTGTGTCGCTACAACGAGAGAGCGCTGTCGTGTCGCCTCGGTTGCCGCGCATCAGACAGTAAGCTATTAAAGGAAGCACGCTGCTACCCACCTCCCAACCCATAGTAGAAGTGAGGGGGTAGGACCGTTCTATCGATCAAAGAATTTTTCGATGCGCCTAAAACGCTGCAATTTAGTAACATAACACACATAAGGTTGCTTTCAACAACACAGTGTCCACAGGCTCAGGGTATAATTGCTAAGAAAGCACACACGGTGGTGTGCTAATTACAAATGCTAATTCTTGCATAATCACAACTACCGGGTATCCTCTTTAAAGTTCATTCTCCATTGATGAACACTTTTCAATATGTTTACGATTAATGAATTGTTCCCATTTTGACCAGCTGTCCCTTAAACTCAAAAGTACGGATTAATTGCAATTTTCAATTGCTTTGATTTATAGAATTAATTAAGAAAATAGCAAGAACATAAGCGCGAGAACCATATTCACCCATCACATCTTGAAATGTCAATGTCAGCTTTAGTCAGCTTGGAAACTTCTCAGTAGAGAGAGAGAGCGCGGCGGATCATAAATCGCACACGACCCGTAATCATGCACCAATCAGATAATTGGAACTACACAACAAAACGGGACGCGGGTTTGCCGCCCCGCAACAAACTATGTCAAACCCCCCGAATATTGCATGAAACAGAAGGAAAAAAAACCTAAGATGTGGCACTCTGAGGTAGGCCCAATTGATCACCCACCAAAAGTGCGACCGACCATCGGACGGATGGGCGCCTTATTAAATTCGACATAAATTGTACCCTCTCTCGCGCGCCCACTGGCCCCCTACAAAGATTTACGTCCGCCCCTGGGTGGCAACTCGGATGAGCGGAAGCAAGCAATCCCCGGGTATAGGGCATAAATCTGCCGGTTTTATCTTCACGGAAGCGCTTCACGGAGGAGACGGGTGGTCGCGGAGAGTGAACCTTCGTCAAGCGAGCGCCGCAGAGGGGGAGGAGGGGCTGATAACAACGTTTTTCGCGCCCCTTAATGGCCCCGGGACCGGATTGAGTGTTGTAGTACACTACTACACCTTGAAAAATCCTAACTACCCCCCCGGCAGCGGGGGGAGGGAGGCGCGCTTCATTAATTGGGGGGAACAAATTTGGGCACCGCGACCGGAAACGTGTAACTCTCTCTCTGCCGAGTAACTCATTCCCCCGCCCCACCACCGCCCACTTACTCCTCCTGGTGCGCCAGGACCATAAACTTAAAAACCCAACCACCACGGCTAGAGGTCAACTTTATGGCGGGTGGGTGTGGGTGATTGCTACCGCTTTTGATATTAATTTCAACCAACATAAACCATTTAATCCTAATCAAATTAACAACTTCCTCTCCACCACCTCGCGCCACCATCGCGTAGCAAAAGGGCGATCAACTTTCTCTCTCTCTCTCGCCTGTTTCGAAGCCTGTGGTGTGGGGAGCGTCGGCGTCGGTCTAAAAACGGTACCCAAAAGTGGCCAAAACTCGGGTTGCCGACGTCGCCCGTTTTCTCGACCCCAGTCAGTGCAAAACATTCTGCCCCCACCCGCTCGGCTTTCTCCTCGCGCAAGCTTCGATCTGTGCGCGCGATAACATTTTGAAACACTAACACGACATATTTTCTCGCCCTAAAAATATTATGCTCGCGAAGCTTTTACAGACAGGAGAGAGAGAAAGGTTCGTGGTGGTCCGCAAAATCTTTCGGAATTCACCAGACTTGGCGGGCGGGCCCTCACAGCTCAACACAGCGACTCGTGTGCCAGCTAGTTGCTGCTACTACGAGATCACGAGAAACACAACACAACTTCTTGAGAGGTCCGTCGATACAATCCGAAGAATTGAAGCTCCTTCATCAGTTCCCCAGAGCTCCTACTTCCCACCGCGTTCAGTCAGTTTAGTCAGTAAGCGGAACTTAAGTGTCGGGGAGAGTGAGTTTGTGTGGATATCTCCCCAAACGGTAGAGTAAACTAAAAAGAACTCCAAAAGCATTACTAAGTAAAAACAAACTTGTTAAAAACAATCTACTATACTTGTGGTATATAAAAGAGATGCATCTTGCGCTGATGTACTAACCTTGCACTGGCCACAGGAATCCGCAAGCGACGAGTAGCATCGCGACGACGGTAGCGGCGGTCAGCCTCATCCTGATCCTGATCCTGCGCCGGTGGCCGCCGTCGCGGCCGCCTCCGTCCGCTTCCGATGCCATTCGATCGGAAGCGTGGGACTTAATCCTTCAAAGCCCGCGACTGCCAGTAACGGATACGTCTACGCAACACTCGTGGGGTGCTTACGATGCAGCCGCAACTGGTGTATGGAAACGCTGCGGAATCGGACGTTGGCGTATATTTAAAAAGCCAACAGTGAATCAACAGCTTATCCTCGTAAAACCTCTGGCCAAGGGCAGCGGTGCTACCTGTAATCGTAATAGTAATAGTGTACGCAATAAAGCTATTCTGTTCCCAGTCCGTGGTGATGCTTTTTTGGCGCGCGAGGCTAAGGAACCCCAGGTAGGGGTGGTTCAGCGTAGCTAGGAGAGTTGATTTTTAGAGCCGCCGCTGCTGATGCTGCTGCTGCTGCTGCTGCTGATGCTGCTGCTGATGCTGCTGCTGCTGCTCCTGCCGTTGTTGTTGTTGGTCTTTTCGTGGTCGTTGTGTGGCCGAGAAAATCGAAGGCAGGCTGGCTGGCTGGTGGTTTACACACTACTTCTTCACTCACTTTAACTACACACCACACCACCTCCGCGCTCGTCTCGCTACACGCCGCCGTGTTCTCCTCCGTGTGTTTGTTTTATAGCCTCCTCTTTCTCTCGGGCGTGGCGGCGTTAATTGCACTTGAGAGTTCAGGTTCACACCACACCACTTTCGTTCTTCTTTCGCTGGCCGCCGCGGTTGCGGTCGACGGACACGTCTTCGAGAGTGTGGGTTGGTTGGTGTGCGCGGCGGCGCGAAGCGGCCCGCTGAACAGCTAAATCCCTGACGCGTCGTCCACGTCGTCGTCGTCGTCGTCCACGGGCGCCCTTTGGTCTTCTTCAGTGGCGCAGTAATTTGCAGGAGTGCGGGCGAGCGCGCTCCT
>NW_026455719.1:0-3663 GCF_943734635.1 Anopheles cruzii | reverse complement strand
GCAGCAGCAGCATTAGAGGGAGCGACCGTGGGAGGACCACCACCTTCTACCGCCGGCCGCCGCGTGGTGGTTGCGCGAATTTCATCTCAATCGAACCACCCACAACCCCCGGGGCTGCCCGGGCCAACCCGAGCCGGGATGATGAACGAGGAGTGGCGTTTAACGATGTCGCGTTGCGCATACGCTGCGCTCTGCTGCTGCTGTTGCCCGCTGCCCGCACACCCTGGAGCACACGGTGCACGGCGGTGGCCCGTGCGTTATGTAACGTAACGTACCCGCACCAGCACCAGCCCAGGCCACCCCCCTGATAATGACGCCTCTTGTGATGGCGTATAATGCTGCCGTTGCTGCTGCTGCTGGCGTATTCACTTAGATTTTTGCCGATGTTCGATCGTTCGATCGGGCGGACGTGACGCGAGAGAAGAACAATCTAAGAGCGATAGTGGCAAATGCTAAACCATGCTCCAGCTACTTCTATCCACTTACAGCCAGCCGTGTTCCAAAATTATTGACAAACTAGTTGGCGAGTTGAGAAAATGGCGAAAGGATCGGTGAATTTGTTTGAAGAAATTTCAGCGAGAAGTTAGTTATACAAGGTTATCCATTCTCTGGTTTCGAAATTACAGGGTTTACAACGTGTTAAATAACAGAACAACGTGTTAAAATTATCTTAATGGTAAGGTAAGTTAAAAGTGAGGATAATCGAAAAACCCCTAATTTTTCCAACAACGTCAGTCGTTTTTCGAAAACGACGAAGGGAGGACCACTATCATTAACTCCGAGCAGTTTCGATCCACAACTCCGAGCCGAGGGGATAATAATTTTTTTTGGGAGTCAACGCAAAAGATCATGTTTATTGCTGACCAGCCGGCAACTTTGGAGCATTTGAAAAATAACATTTCCCAAGTTATAAACTTTATGATAAAAAATATTTCATTAGAAACTTATTTTTTCTTGTGTTGTTTTAAAATTCTTTTTCTGAAATGGACAATAAATAACCCTGTGTACAAGAACCATTCGAACTTCTGATAACAGCACTTGGAATGACGCACTAGGCCCGGTGGTAGCATCTTGTAATGGACCATTCCGTGCCAAACCTAGGCATACTCTATTTCTATCTCTAGTTTCGTGAGGATTTTGTCCGAATGTCTATTCGCAATGTTTTCTCGGTGAACCGGCCAGGCCTGACATCGGGTTGGAAATAATTAACGCCGCTCCGAGCCACTTTGGGGCCAGCGGAGTGGGGTTTGCGGCGGGTTTACCGAGAACCGGAGTGAACCGCGCGGAACGCGCGCTGTAGATTTAGACCGATCGTGCACAGCAGCAGCAGCAACAGCGGGCCCTGCTTGGGGCCCTGCTGACTCATGTCTCATTTCTAATCAACTCCTACGGCACATATGCAACCAGCAGCAGCAACAACAATCCCCGCATTGTTCGGCTGCACGTGGAGCCGTGGGCCGTGGGTGGTGGTGTTGGTGGGGTGTAAGACAGTCAATCAAGAGTCAAGATACACCTGCTGTAATGCGGGCTGGAGAGCGGGCCGTGGGTTTGGGTATTAAAATCGAGTTCGAGTCCAAGATCGAGGCGCACCGCGCAGATATATCTGCGGAGATTGTGGCTCCTAGAGAGGGGTTACACCGCCACACAGACACACACACGCGTGGCGTACGTGTTGGGTGAACGTTTCCTGTGGCTGCGCCTACGCGGACGCCCAGCCCATCTTTACTTTTCCGTGTTCCACGCGCGCCGCGTGGCCTTTGGAGCCCCGAGAAGTCGGCTGGTTCGGGCGGGCGACACCAGATCTCGAATCACGTTTCAACGGGCCGCACTCCCAGCCTGCCCCGAACCCTCCACCAGCGGGCCCCCTGGCCCGGTGCATTGTGTGCGCTGCTGCCCTTCCTTTCACTTGGCGCTGTTTGCGGCGGAGATGTAGTAATACATTTCTCAGTTGCGCTTACGCCATCAGCAGTTTTTGCACTTTCCCACCATTAGAATCGTGACAGCTCACTTTCCCTCTCTCTCTCTTTGGCTCTTGCACTCTTTTCTTTCGTGCTGCTCTTTCTAAAGGGCCCGGTAGACCCTTCTCCGATGGCCGATCGGTTAGTTTTAGTGAGCCTAGAAAGGCACTACAACCTCCACTAACATACGTACACGTTGACTAGGCCGCCCGTGCATGAGTGGTTACAATAATATTTGCTTTCAGGGCGCCAGGGTTTTAGGCATTGGGGAAAAGTTGAAAAAAGAAACAATAATTATCATATTTATTGTGGACCCAGTTGACTCAGCAGGAAGCTGGCGTGAGCGTGAGTTCGTGGTGACTTCATTCAACCACGCTGACTCACTTGCTTCCGAAGATTCTCGAGATTTAGAATTATATTTTTATTTCATGATTTATTAGTGTTAGGGTTTTATATTTGTCCTTGCAACTTGCACATTTTGGACCAAAAAAGTCGCAAAACAGGATAAACGAAAAATTGATCTCCCCGTTTGTGTCCGTACCGATCAGCTTAATTTGAAATTCATCGCCCAAAGATCTGAGATTCTGGGAACGCAGACGCCAAAGTGCAGGCCAGCACTCGGGATGCTTCAAAGATGCGCTTCGCGTTCACATTTATCACCGATCGGCACGTAAACCGGCGCAGCAAGAAACTGGCAGCAGCATCTCACACAAACACACACACACACCGATGGGTGTGTGTCCCCCAAAATTTCTAAGCAACGCAACGCGAAAGGGTCGTTCGAAAGAGAACACAGAAAGTCGCCGCGCCTTGCCATTTTTATTCGCCAAACGAAATTTAATACAACGCACCCGAGACGGAAGCAACATATGCTCGCGGCGAGATCCTTCCCAGACGGCCGAGACAGACCGTGGAAAAAGTCCGACGCCGGGGGACCGAACCGAAAGGAGTCGCAAAATAAAGAAACCCAAAACCAAAAACAAAAACTGTGTGAAGAAGAAAGCGCTGCACCTTTGGTCTTAGTGGGGCTTTCTTTGGAGCTTAAAACGGAGTGTCTAACAAGCGTAGGAAAAAATAAAAATTAAAACAAATAAACGATGCGGGAGATGGCTTTTATTACAAAACAAAGCACAGGAAGTTTCAAAACATAAAATAAAACTAAACAAGTGGTCCAAACTAACCGAACCGCGCAAAGATACGCCTATATCATACGTCCAGACCATCGAGGTAGGTGAACGAGTGAGACAACAACTACTTGCTAGGGAGAAAAAGAGAGAAAAAGAAAGGAAAAGAGACAGAAAACAAGAGAGAGAAGGTAAAGCTGTGCAACGGCGCAAGAGACTTCGCTCTTCTGGTGGCCAACGCACCGCAAAACCTGTTTCAAAACGAAAGTAAAAGTTGAACACATTTTAAGAACTGATAAAACGGAAGAAATGCAAAAGGGCAAACAGCCGGCCGGGCCGTGGAGCACAGGCTCGGGAAACGTAGGGAAAAGGAGGTCGCGCAAAGGAGGTGGAAAAAACCAGACAAGAGCGAACGAGCGAACGGACGAGAGAACCGACGAACAGAACGCGACCAACTAGCACCGGATAGACGAGTGGAACTAGCGTAAGGACACTTTCGAAACGGGAAAATGTCAACGGCCGCCAGTCGAGAGGTCCTCGGAACGTCCACGAACGAGGAAGAAAGAAAACAATAATAAGCA